>NW_002060944.1:7344587-7381387 GCF_000150275.1 Trichoplax adhaerens | reverse complement strand
GCATATTGATACTGTCTTTAATACTATATACACTATGTAAAAATTTTACTATATGTCTACTACAGTAGCTATAAATATAATAAATAATTGTGTAATTACGAGTACTGTATATTGTATGTTAGCATATATATATAGTAGTATAACTTAATTGTGTGTACTTATTATTATAGTCGATACTTTATTACCTGTTGCAGATATAATGTTGTCGATATTAGTCGATTCTTTATCTTCTTCTTCGTTTCCAATTGTACTACTTAGTTTTATATCGACGTCAGATATTAGTACTACACTTCGTGTTTCTTGTAAGTTCTCGTCTTGACTTGTTATATCTGCTATTATGTCGCTTTCTGTTTGTATCGATGCTTCCGGTGTATACATGATGTTTTGTGTATTCGTTTGTGATAATCCGTCAGAATAAATTGAAACTTTATCTGATATGATATCGATAGAATTAGATTCGATATTATTAACAGGCGATGAAACTTCGAAATTATCTATTGTTGATTGTAGTGTATGTAATATCGATTGATCTTTACTTGGTTCTTGTATACAGTAAGTAATATAGTACGTATATCTTAAGTATGTAATCTATTCTGAGTTTAATTAGTTATTGCAATATTGAATACTGCCCTTAATACTATATATATACTATGTATATATTTTACTTTTATGTCTTCTAAGTTCTAACTATAAATATAATGGATAATTGTGTAATTACGAGTACTGTATATACAGTAGTATAACTTAATTGTGTGTACTACTTATTATTATAGTCGATACTTTATTACCTGTTGCAGATATAATGTTGTTGATATTAGTCGATTCTTTTTCTTCTTCTTTTCCAATTGTACTACTTAGTTCTATATCGACGTCAGATATTAGTGTTGTACTTCGTGTTTCTTGTAAGTTTTCGTCTTGACTTGTTATATCTGCTATTATGTCGCTCTCTGTTTGTATCGATGCTTCCGGTGTATACATGATGTTATGTGTATTCGTTTGTGATAATCCATCAGAATAAATTGAAATTTTATCTGATATAATATCGATAGAATTAGATTCGATATTATTAACAGGCGATGAAACTTCGAAATTATCTATTGTTGATTGTAGTGTATGTAATATCGATTGATCTTTACTTGATTCTTGTATGCCTATAGTATGTAATATAGAACGTATATCTTAAGTATGTAATCTATTCTGAGTTTAATTAGTTATTGCAATATTGAATAGTGTCTTTAATAATATATACAGTATACATGAATTGTATTATATGTCTACTACAGTAGCTATAAATGTAATAAATAATTGTGTAATTACGAGTACTGTATATACAGTAGTATGATTTAACTGCATGTACTTAATATTATAGTCGATACTTTATTACCTGTTGCAGATATAATGTTGTCGATATTAGTCGATTCTTTATCTTCTTCTTCGTTTCCAATTGTACTACTTAGTTCTATATCGACGTCAGATATTAGTGTTGTACTTCGTGTTTCTTGTAAGTTTTCGTCTTGACTTGTTATATCTGCTATTATGTCGCTCTCTGTTTGTATCGATGCTTCCGGTGTATACATGATGTTTTGTGTAGTCGTTTGTGATAATCCGTCAGAATAAATTGAAATCTTATCTGATATAACATCGACAGAATTAGATCCGATATTATTAACAGGCGATGAAACTTCGAAATTATCTGTTGTTGATTGTAGTGTATGTAATATCGATTGATCTTTACTTGGTTCTTGTATGTCTATAGTATGTAATATAGAACGTATATCTTAAGTATGCAATCTATTCTGAGTTTAATTAGTTATTGCAATATTGAATAGTGTCTTTAATACTATATACACTATGTATAAATTTTACTATATGTCTACTACTACAGTAACTATAAATACAATAAATAATTGTGTAATTACGAGTACTGTATAGTGCATGTTAGCATATATATATAGTAGTATAACTTAATTGTGTGTACTTATTATTATAGTCGATACTTTATTACCTGTTGCAGATATAATGTTGTCGATATTAGTCGATTGTTTATCTTCTTCTTCGTTTCCAATTGTACTACTTAGTTCTATATCGACGTCAGATATTAGTACTGCACTTTGTGTTTCTTGTATGTTCTCGTCTTGACTTGTTATGTCTGCTATTATATTGCTCTCTGTTTGTATCGATGCTTCCGGTGTATACATGATGTTTTGTGTATTCGTTTGTGATAATCCGTCAGAATAAATTGAAACTTTATCTGATATGATATCGATAGAACTAGATTCGATATTATTAACAGGCGATGAAACTTCGAAATTATCTATTGTTGATTGTAGCGTATGTAATATCGATTGATCTTTACTTGGTTCTTGTATGTCTATAGTATGTAATATATTTATAGCACGTATATCTTAAGTATGTAATCTATTCTGAGTTTAATTAGTTATTGCAATATTGAATAGTGTCTTTAATACTATATACACTATATACATAAATTTTATTATATGTCTATTACAGTAACTATAAGCATAATAGTTGTATGATTACAAGTACTTTATATGCAGTAGTATAACTTAATTATGTGTACTTATTATTATAGTCGATACTTTATTACCTGTTGCAGATATAATGTTGTCGATATTAGTCGATTCTTTTTCTTCTTCTTTTCCAATTGTACTACTTAGTTCTATATTGACGTCAGATATTAGTGTTGTACTTCGTGTTTCTTGTAAGTTTTCGTCTTGACTTGTTATATCTGCTATTATGTTGCTCTCTGTTTGTATCGATGCTTCCGGTGTATACATGATGTTATGTGTATTCGTTTGTGATAATCCATCAGAATAAATTGAAATTTTATCTGATATAATATCGATAGAATTTGATTCGATATTATTAACAGGCGATGAAACTACGAAATTATCTATTGCTGATTGTAGTGTACTCGCAGATTCTTCCTGTTCTTCGTTTTGAAGCATGCTACTTAAATCTATGTTAACGTTAGATATTACTTTCGTAGTCGTACTTCTTAATTCTTGCAAATTATCGTCTTGGCTTGTTTTATCTACTGTGATATCACTCTCAGGAATTATCGATGCTTTCGGTGTGTACAGGATATTTTGCGTAGTCCATTGTGGTGACTCTTTCATAGAGATTAAAACTTTATCTGAAGACATGCAGATGAAATTAGAATCGATATGATCAGAAAATGTAGAAATTTTAACATAATGTACTGATGACAAAAATTGAGATTTTGTTAATTGCTTATAATGGCTACCTGTAAGCCTAGTTTCATCTCCGGATGATAAAATACCAGCAGTGATCGGATTATCTATGTTACCATACGTAGGAGCATTTGAATGTAATTGATCAGCTAGAAGCGAAGTCGTATAATCGATGTTAGACTGTTCATCAGTTGCTGCTATTTGGTGACTACTTTCCAGTTCGTTAGATAAATGCAATGATGAGGCTGTCGGTTGCACAGATTGTGTATTTCCAGTACTGTGAAGATAAATGGTTAATTCCGATGGTGTCATCTTCGAAGGCCAATATAGTCTCACTTGAGATGGGCTGTAATTGTGATTTCGAATTCAATATGCTATCTGTACCAAATTGGTCTTCACTTCCTACAGATACTGATACCTGCGTATGTTCTAAATTTAACACTTGCACCGATGATGAAGCTGTTACCCCATCAGTAGTAATGTGATCCTGGGTATTGTTGAGCGATGCTGGCACTATGTGTTCTGTTAATAATGATTCATTAACGTCTTCTAGGACAGGAAAGCCATGCAAAACATATTATGCTTTGAATAGTTTAACTATCAATTTAATATAACAAAACTTGGGATACGTAAGCGCTTATACTGCAATTATAAACGGCAAAACTTTCAACGTTCTGCTATACGGGTACGAACGCTCAACATTTAACTACCGTTTGCTCTGTAGGACAAGTACTACGCAGTGCACACGGCCGAATTTATGACGTAGTGATGCCTATTCGATAATTAGAATAAAAGCTGTACAAACTGAGCAAGGACAGACAAGGTCTGCTCCTTCATAAACTTTAAATTTATTTCTTAGAATATTTAGTTTCAACTTTCAAGATATGCATCCTTTAACGGAAAAATAATCCCTAATTTCCTTTCAAGTGCAGTGAATAGAATACATAAGTGTACGTATTTCAATAGTATAATATTGCAAATTAGTATAAAATGAATTAAAATTTGCAAACTATTTACTTTAATTCTGGGTTAATTTTATGAAAAACGAGTATCGGTTAGTCTAGAGACCCTAAACTCTCTAGGCTAGACAATAGCGACCATTTTAGAGTACTGTATTATAAAATGCTTTCGAACAGACAGCGAAGCAAAACGTGATATCAAATTGATCCCCGATTAAGTCTCGGCACGACCGCGATACCGTTCCCGAGCTATGTCAGGTTGAAGCCTGGTAAAACAAGGTTAGTCCATCTAATCGAATTGATCCGCAAAAACTCATAGCCTTTAATCATGTAAAATGACATTGAAATCCTGTCACTGTAATTTTATAAAATTTTAGTTTTATCAAGGAAGACTTACAAAAAATTTTACTTTCACATAATTACTAAAACAATTGTTACAGCATGTGCTCTACGGACCCACCCAAAGCGATGATGGATGGACAGTCTTCCATGATTCTACATTAAAAATGATCTTCATACATATACTGCTAAGGTAATTCTAGAATTTTATCTTTGATAGTGTTGTATGTTACGCTATGATATGGTAATAGTGTCACTTCTTGTGAGTTGTTGGATATATGCGTGCGCAAGAGATAGTATTTTCATCTTACATGATAGAATTATATCCTCCTATTTCTACAAGAGTTAGTTACGGTAAAATCAAAATTTTAGCCTTCAGTAATTCTAAAATAATTTTTTAAATACTGCCAGTGAAATTTCTGTAATATTTCAATTCCCTTATTAAATTTAAGACTGTATGCATGACATCCTTCGATAATTCTAATTAATCTACGTATTTAGTCTTGCATAGAATTTTTACCGTAGGTAAAGCGACAACTTACAGCTTTCAATAAATGAAAAAGAGCATTAAACATTTTTGCAGGTACCAATTTAAAACTGTAAGGTTCGTCCTGCAGAGAGATAGAATTTGAGGTCTGAAGCCGGTGAAGTTGCACTCAATACCCGTTCGTTTTTACAAAAAAAAGTGTTGACAGCACTTGTACTAAGAACCCAGCGATGATGGCTATATATATCCTTCTATGATTTTCATTCAAATATGATCATCATATACTGCTGAAGTAATTCTAGAATTTTAGACCTTTGGCAGTATTTGCTGTTGTAAAATACAATTATATCCTGATATTTCTACTTTAATTGCGGTAAAGCTAAAATTTTAGCCTTCAATGATTCCAACAGCAAAAAGTATCCTTCTAAAAAGTAAAATATTACATTCTAGTATAGCCAGTGAAATTTCTGCAACATGGCAGTTTCATCAATAAATTGGAGACTTGAAGTATGATATCCCTCGATCATATTTACTCTTGCATAATAATGATAAAGTAGAATTTTACTATAGGTAAAGTAAAGTGAAAACTTATAATTTCAATAAATAAAAAAGAGGATTAAACTTTTTGGCGGACACCATTTTCAAATTTAGACGGTTCGTCTAGGAAAGAGGAGTATGAATCGGAGGGAAGAAGCTCGTGCAGTTGTACCCAATACCTGTTGGTACTGCGGTAGATTGACACTGAGTGTACAGTACAGTGAGCGGACAGTCTACAGCTGGCACTAATGTACCGTACGAAGTATAGTAAAAAGTAGGAGAAAAACCGCGAGCGCAGTATTCTGCCTTTGATCAGAATTTGGCTAGGCAAATGGCCTTTACAAATAAAATAAGCCGCAAATAAGTGCGGCCTAATCTAGGATATATTTAACGTTGATCAATATATTGAATATCACTACCTGATTTACAACTGACTGCTTACACACCTAATGTCTGCAAGTGATGTACGCTAGTCAGTCGAAGATTTTTCCTATTTAGTAAATAGAAAGTTTCGTAAAACGCATTGGAAGCCAATATTGTAATTTTATAACAGGGTATTTCGAGGCAGGATGAAGGTGATTACTAAGGATAATAATTAAATACTAAGTGTGGCCTAATCTAGGATACATTTAAGGTTGATCAGCATATTGAGTATCACTACTTGATTTACAATACATTGCTTATATTTTTATTCTATTAATAAAGACATCTAATGTCTGCGAGGGATGTACGTCAGTCAGTCGAAGATTTTTTATGTTCAATAGAGATAGAAAGTTTCGTAAAATGCATAGGAAGCCAATATTATGATTTTATAACAGGGTATTACGAGGTAGGATGAGGGCAATTACTAAGGACAGTATTTAATTTCTTTTCAAGTAATTATTCCATTTATTATTACGTGGATTAAAGTACAACTAATTAATAATTGTGATAGAAGAAATTAGAAAACCGTTCTATATGCATCACTATCTCCGTCCTCATGCGTACGTTGAACACGGAAGGTAGTAGAATATCTTCTCAGAGGCAAGAGACTCTAGTCTCTATGGATATTTGGTAAAGTTGAGATTAATCATGAGTTACTAAAGAAGCAGTATTCAGTAATTTATAGATATATTTGCATAGAAGGTAGCAGAGAAAAAATTTTCTCAATAATTATTCAGTACGAATTATTATAGTGTGCGTAGATAGCGTTAGACTGTTGATTTCTAGTACATACGACATAGCGGTATGCAACAAACCCGCGTTCAGTGTATTTGTATCGTTCATAACTCATTTATAGGAAGAAATTTGTAACTCCAAGTCCCCCAAAAATATTCCATCTTTCAATAAGCAGAGTCTACTTGCTCCCTTTTTCTGTCATTCATTTAACTGTGAGTGACTATGAAGAGGCAGAGCTGCGTATCTGGGAGTTAACATCTTACAGAGGATAATCATTCTAAGTTATGAATTACCATTTTGTTTTTCAGATACCACTGTTGTCGAGATAACCTCTACTCCTGTTTGTTCATTTTGGCTAAATAGACCTTATCAATCATAAAATTAGAATTAGAATTAATGAATAACATTAGTTGTTAATACAATTAGCATTCTTAGCCATGTAATAAAAATGGAACACTAAAGATTTCTATGGAAGTAATTCAATTATGGCATTTCTAACGTTAACAATTTAGCAAGGTAAATATAATTTAAAATAAATTCACAGAAACATTTAAAAACAATCTTTGACTTACTCTCCGCAACTCCAATCCATTCCGAGTTAAATTTACCAGCTTCCGACATCGAATACCCGTTTTGTCCGCCATCATCGCCTTTGACAGAATAAATACTCATATAATTAGCAATTCTATCCTATCAGTAAACGATTATAGTTCATTCAATTCTTCAATACTTATAGCTTCATTAAGTAAGAGTAATTAAGCAACGTCTCTCAAAATCGCAAACACTAACTGAATATTAACAATGTCATTTATTTAAAAAATGAATGATAGAATTTTCACAGTTTCACACTACTAACTGTTCGTTAGAATGGACAGGTAACATTATTCACATACGGTATAATTGTATATATAACTCTAATACTTTCTAGGTATTGAGGCATTAAATCGACTAGAATGATTTGAAAAATCCATTAATGCTAAATTTAGCCTTGGACTATTACAGATAAAGCTAACATCATGACGCTGGAACTAGGGCATTAGTTATTATAGTCAGAAACAATTAGATATAAAAATTCAACCGAGTTTAGATTATAATTATCTAAAGTTGATGATGGCCTAAATACTACACAAATATCCATTACATTATATAGAGTACGCGTGTCTATGTGTAAAAGTAAAGTAATTATTTACTAAATTAATCAACATCAATCGCCCGTATATTAGAGAAAGAAAAAGAGCGTAGATATCAAATTTCTGATTTTATTGTGTTGTTTTATATTTTTATTCAAAGGCTAATAAAGGGTCAAATACCGTTGGTGATCAATTTCGCTAACGTTAGGTGTCATTAGTGTTGAAAAATTAATTTCGGTAAAATAAGTATCAGGGTATATTTAGAGAAATAAAAGGCTACGTATGAATGAGAACTGCTTTTATAGCACATTATTGACTTTCATTAATAAAATATTCATGAACGGAATGAGAAGTCTGAGGTTAGAATCTAATAATATTATTACATTGTACTATTACAGTACTTATTCCACTTACCTAGAGTATGGGCATACTTCCAATTTAGAATTAATAGATAGGAAAGAAGCAGCCTTGATAGGTTGTAGGTCAAATTGCCAATTTTTCTTTTCTTCATTTGGCAACCTATTTTTCCCTAGTATCATATTTGATGGCGAGATCATCGGTAAAAAAGTAGACATCAGGTGAAATAGTAAACAGTACTGAATGTAGATTTTAACTATTGATTTATCAACTTTTATATCAGTACCTTGACGTGCCCGGCGAAATAATAATTTTGATTGCAAATGAAGAATAGGGAATGACAGCCAAGTATTGATTAAGTTAGAAATAATCTACACACGATGAAACAAAGGAGAATTTCAAGCTTAGTAATGTTACTTGAATTCAAAAAATTGGAACTAGACTATTATTGCGCAGCAGTTGTCTAGCACCTATTCTAAAGGATGATATTCACAGTATGTTACTATCCGGCTGAGGGGTACTTTATTATAAGCCCTAAATTTAGATTTAAGTAGTGTATTAAATTGTAGGGGTCTTCAAGTGAATATGTCAAATATAAGCAAGATGAAACATTTAAATATCAGCTAACAAGTCAATGTTTCGATCGTATGCATCTAATTAGTATTCGGCTTTGAATATAGCAAATCAGGATTGAAAAGTAGATGATTTGATGAATTAAAGAGAAGCTATAAAATAGTGATAATTATTTTAAGCAAGGGTTAGCTATCCCGCCAAATATAGCACTGATCGTATCATGATCCATATTGAAACTTAAGTGCGGTCTATTCAGTACTAGCATCAAGTAGTAGCTGTCCAAGTACCGGTACTTCAAATTAAATCAGCTATTAACTCTAAATTAAAAATCAGCTATTAATTCTAAATTAAAAATCAGCTAATGCTCCATTAATTCATTCAATCCATACAGTATAGCAAAATAGATCCAGGCTTTATATCACATTTTAATAAGAGAAATGTGAAAATAGAGGATAAATAATTCAAAGTAACATGAAGAGTCATGGTACCTTTCAAATTTGATTCTAGCTTACGGAGATTCCAACGATAATAGTCTTAACTCGATTTAAATTTTAATTACATTTATACCACAAAATAGTTCTAACCAAGTTCATATATATGATTAATCTGCTGCAGAAGTAGGTATAAGGATAAGCGGCAGTACTGCACTGACCGCACTTAGTAAGTGTATTTAAACTATTAGTCTGCCATAAACAATAGTATCACATTGGTAGTCGGTCTTTTTCTAGTTATATCAATCAATCAATCACATTATGGAAACGAAGGGAAAAGACATATATTGTCTTAACAATAAGCCTCATGATAGCACGTGATTGTATTCGTATCTAATTTCCATATCGAAAGCTTTTCAACAGTATCAAATAGCAAGACATGAAATAGTTTCCATATAAGAAATTATATAGGCAAATTTGCTTAGTAATTGCGGTATCAAGATGTTCAATATATGGTCAAAAGACGAAAAATTAGCCATTATTTGCTGTAAATTAAGTTAATTAAATTAACAGACTTATATTCCTTTCTTTAACGTCATGATGTTGCTATAGTTACTTTAAAGAAGAACCGTAAGATGATGCTTTCTGTGTCTGATCTTATGAATAAATAAAACTATAGAATGAGCCTTTCATCCTTCATTTTGAAATCCTATTATCTTACCTACACTTTGATGAATCAAGAAGCAATTTTAAATAAACTCATAAGAGTCAACAAATAGATGAGATCAATAATATTTATTATCGAAGCAACGCTTTCTATTGTCTTAATAATTCAAAGCATCTGTATTATCCACAAAATGCTGACTAAAATATGCTCACATAAAAGACGATTAAAGCTATGAGAGAGAGGAATAATAAAATAGTCAATCAATTCCAATACTGACTCCTCCCTCCTTCATGGGTAACCGTTCTGTGCTTTTCCCTATGCGATCATTCAACTGATTATGATTAACTTATAAAATAAGTAGACTAAGAAGAGTAAGATACAAGTATACAATATGCTGAAACTACAGCTCAAAAGTCAAAACTACTGTTTCTGTATGAGCTTTTATCGGTTAACTCGCATCATCAATTTGTGAATTTTGTTTTAGTAGTTTCTCAGTAGTATCCTTCTAAGTATGGAAATCTGCGAAACAGTTTAATTAACGAGAAGATTCGAACAAATACTACTATCAATTTTTAGCTGTAAGTTGATGTACCTAGTATTAATTCTGCAGTTATGATGCAGCTCTGCTTACACTTAAGTAATATTCTATGAGGTGTACACAACGCACAGTACGCGAAATACATTAATTGTCGTTGATCAGTATATTTAAACCGGTATAGTTACAGTACTATACTATACTGTATATATAAAAGTTGACTGAAAAGTTGTAAATGTATTTCAAATTTTATCATATCCTTAGTTTTGAACTATGTTAGATGATATTAAATACTTGACATATTTTAATGATGACATGATTCAAATAAGTACGTCTACTTTAGTAAAGTCAAATGTTGATATGGACAGTAACATAGAAGTTCTGATTTTATCCAATTACTATATGGATTTATACCATGATGAAAAGGAGCAAAATTCTATTCATAACCGTCAGGCTGATAATTTTCTTAGAATAAATTATACAATTCATTAAGCTTTTTAATTACATTTTTAAAAGCTGCATATGATAAATTCAGCACATAAAATGCCAGAGAATTATTATGATACTTTACTAATATCTACTAAGTTGTACTTATATTCCCCATCTTTGCATACTACAATTGATACAACTAATAAGATCCATTAATGTCCCACAGGTGAACATTTAGCGGAACTGAAACTTTCAGCTATTGTATTTTTGAACTGAAGTATAATGATTTCTGCTACATAGATGGATATACTCACATAAAATGCTATCATGTACAGTACTTTAAGTACATTACTATAACAATAGTAAAAATATTACACCAAAGTTTTCGGAAAATAATAAAATAATTGCTGGCGCGACTGCTACAATGGAATGCGATCTTTATCCTATTAGTCATCAAGACGATAATTACCCATATTTGAATCAACGGAAAGCGGAATACGTTTTGATTTGAATCCCGCGGCGCTCGCATTCAGGTAATTATGCTGTACTAACGCATACTGCATTCGATACTATAGTAGAGGTTACCATTAGCCCCAGCATACCGATGTGAAAAATGCGCAATTGTGACTTCGGGCGATGAACTACGCCCTACTTCAAATTTGTTGACTATTTTTAATGGTTAAAATATTTCAGTTCAAACTATAAAAATAAGTAGCAAATTTTATAGGACAGTATTCTCTTAGCAAATTTGTATAGTGGGCCAAGGCTTATGAACACTTCCATATTATCAGTAATTCAAATTTAAATTTATCACCGAGTGGTTAGGTTTAATAATTAATTAATCAATGAAATAATTGAAATCTTCTGCATATCCTCCTATAACTTCTAACTTAACACAACTAGTTAGCTTTGATAATCATATTAAATCATAATGACTAGCTGCAGTACGCTTTAAAGCTTTATCATTTTATATATTATAATATTAAAAAAAATTTGTGTAATAGTAAGATCATAGTTCCAAAATTGTAACTAATACAAAAAGCAGGAAAATGTAGTGAATAGTAGTACGGTCATGTTCACGTTTTATGATAAAATTAACCGAATCTAGCCCCCAAAAATACTTATAAACTCCAAATTCATAAGTGAGGATAAATAAATCCAATAAATATTCGTAAAAGTTGAGATTATGTCAACCTTTATGACACATCTCAAATCATTTAATGTAGAAACATAAAATTATAATAATTATAATAAAGTCTTTCATTAGAATTTCACCTAGACTAGTGCTAATAGCTTACAAAGTTTAAGATGTACATCAAGCTTACTGAAAGCATTCCTTCTAGAAATTAATATAGGATAACAAAATACAACGTACACATGACGTATAACAAAAACAGATAAATGTCCGACAACTGTGTGATAAGTAACATTTTTGTAACCTGGGTGTACTGTACCGTAGTTGAATTTGTGTTCTATTTATGCTTACAGTTTATCTTAGTGATCTAGAAGTGCCAACATATTGATGTTTAAGCCATGCGTAATTAGATTCTTTATGCAAAGCTTGAAGTAGCGAATCAGCATAAAATGGAGATTTATATATTTTTCATTTGCAATTAGTTAAGAAAATAGGCGGTAAAATGTTAATATTGTAACTTTAATTTTTTTAATTTTATTAGCTTGCAAAACCAATTCGATTACAATACATTGTCACCTAAACTTTATTTTAATAATATTGTTTAACTTTTAAGCCATGATTAGCGAAGAATATCAAATACAATACTCGCATTGCTGTAGTATACCACCAAATAATATAGTATTATATTGAGATTTTCTGAATTATCTATATTATCTTTATAGAATATTACTGTATACTAAACTTGATTTTTATCGTAACACTGTGCAGTCTTATTTCTAGTTATTATAATATCAAGTATCCTACTCGCACTACCATATTTTATTAATAAATAATGTAATAAAGCATTGAATATTCAAAATTATCTTACTATTATAGGGCGCAATATTGCTTTCCAATTAAGCTTAATTTTTACTCAAGTTCTTTTCTAATTAACTTTATAGTACCTAGTGTTAATTTAAGCTGTTTCTCGCTTCATATATCCTTATTTACAGCGCTATCTTCCCGCTTCACTTTATATTTTGTAATTTTATTTCTCTACACCTGTTGGTATCGATTCTTTGCCAAATTTTGTATCTTCTGCTGCGATATCCTGTTTTTTACGGGTTATTCCTTTTTTATGTTATTATTAGTATCGCTTAGTTTCTGTTCACTCGTTGTAGCTTCTCCTTTACACCTTTTTTCTTTGAATTTTTTACTAAATCTATATTCTCTGCTTTGGGAACTTTTCTTTTTGTCCTATCAGTACTACTTTGTTCGTCTGATCTAATTCCTTGATAATAGCTACTTCGATAGCGCTTCTCAGAAAATAAAGATATAACACTCTCAATTCTTTGTGATTGGTGTTGTCCATGATGTTGGGTTGGATCATCTACATCACTATTACTCGAAGCACTGGAAGCAATTGAGGCATTGCCACTATTTTTTCCACATTCTGCTTTACTTCTTGCCCTATTGAAAAATTTTTGTCAAAAATTCGTAAATTCTTTTTATAAATTATCAGATATACGAGCCTTAAAATATACTGCATTTCACAAAGGGAACACAGTTAAGATAACTCGCCTTGACGCTTAAAACTTATAGGCAGTAGTAACATTTAGTGTGATCATAATATGCGTTATTGTCGAATAAACTAGTTAAAAGTTCAAATAATTAAACTATATATCTCTTTCCTACGTTTCTACGCATATGATATTACTTACCCTTGCTAAGCAATTAACATTTAAAATTTACAAAAGCGAGAAAGACTACCGTACTTCTATCATTTATCACCTTATAACTAAACCCGGATGTCAACAGGTGATTTAATCAAAAAATAGAAATACAATACGACCTAAAATATAAGTCTTATTATTGATCAGACATAGGCTACATACTTTTTATTGCGATGATAAAAGACAAATACGCCGATTAGAGTTAAAATCAATATCAAAACTCCCCCAGCTATACCGAAAGCAATTCCAAGTGTTGGTATAGCTGTTCAATTGATAGAAGAGTCATATGCATAATAAAATGTAAAAGCACATTTTAGATCATCCATTTTAAAATATTTCCTTCATATTCTTAATTGATATTAGGAGACAAGGACAAATCTTGCTTATTATTGCAAGATTTATTAATACTCACTGAGTACACTTGTGCTTTCGCAATATTGGCCATCAAATCCGGCTGAACAACTGTCAATAGATCACATCATGATTACTATAATTAGTCGATCTCAGGTTATGATGGCGAGGAGAAAGTGCAATAATGTAGAGATGATAACAAACTTAAAATAATTAACTAACTTGCAAAGAGAGGTGCCATTAGAGTAAAAACATGTTCCACCGTTTTTACATAGATTACTTGAACATAATGCTATAATTTAGAATTAATGATGTCACCTCTACGTTAGTAAAATTTATATTCAAGTATCAAGGAATTGAAATCAAATATGAAGTGTAGTGGAAATAAGCTACTTTATTTGCTACCATTAATTGAATTACACATTAGAATCATCTTGTATTGACTAAACTATGTATTTGGAGCAAGACTTACATCTACATTCAGTTAGGCCATTACCACTATATCCGTCTAAGCACTGGCACTGAAATCCTCCTGGTTCATTTATGCAAATACTATTGTTTGCACATCTAGATGGAACCAAGCATTCATCGATATCTAAATAGTGTATAACAGTAAGCATAGAATAAATAATAGCGTTTTCATTCAATAGTGTTACAGGAATGATCTAATAGGCATACACAATATGATCTCCTTTAAACTTACCTTGGCAATTGTTGCTTTGTAAGTCTAGTTGATAGCCATTAATACAAGTGCACCCATATGTCCCTGGTTTTTTCGTACAATTTTGCAATTTGGAACAAGAATTGGCTTGAGGATCGGCGCATTGGTCATAATCTATGGGGAAAAGCAGAATCATATAACTGTTTTTCATTTGAACTATCTTAGATCTTACCAGTATTCTGCGTAACAATGAAATTTATAGTATGTTAATCATTTATTATACTGTATAGCAACGGTATTTTTTTTTTTCTAAAAGTGTTATCTCCCGGTTAAGTTATTTATTATCATCTATCGTACCCATAAGAGTATAAGGATTTTTAGATGCACACTGTAGCCAAAATGTGATTAATTATTCTTATTTGAATTTATAGACAACATAGCCAGAACTATATATGCGTATAATATATATAATATTTTATATGCAAATAAGCTATATAAAACAAATAAAATTAAAATCGATAGGAATATTAAACTATTATTTATTAAACTTCATTATCTAAGTTGATTGCTATCATCTTGACAATACTTATTAAAAAATTTTTAAGGTACATGTCGTAATCTTAGAACAATGTAATTATTCTTGTTTAAAAGGGCAAGAAAAGTTTACAAATATCGTATTCACCCATGATATTTCAAATACAAGTGTATACGAATATGCAAGTAAAATACTGTATCTAAATACATAAAGCACTTAAAATTTTAAATAAATAGAAATCTTATGATATTGGTAATATCATGTTATAATTTTAATCATTGAACGAAATACCTTGAAAAGTAATTAGCGCAACCGGATAGTTGCCGATTTGTTTGATACTTCGATTGGTAACACTATCCAGAAATTGAGCCGTTACTGATGTAGCATTTGGTAGCAGCGTTATAGAAAAATCGATAACTATACTTCCAGGCCTTTTTAAGTATAAGAAATACAGGTGATAATACGATGTTTAATGCAATTGTACTATCAACAAAAGCGCTCTCTTTGCAAAATTATGACCATAGGGAACTAACCTCACGTTGGTAATGATCAATTGCCGAACTGTATATTGAGTTCTAATATCCGCTAATAATGCTGCATTTAGCTTTAAGAAATATAGAATACCATTAAAGCTAAAAGAATATTAGAGCATCGGATATAAATTTTCATTCTCAGCTCTACCTTATTAACGGTTTCAGTGGTTAATAATAAATAAGCCTGACTACCCTTATTGCTTAAATCAGAGGTAAATCTACCATTAAGTTTAATTTCTCCAACATAGTATAGGCCAGCTAATCATAAGATAACGTAAAATTAGTTTTTAGTTTATGGTTTATATCCACAGAAGCCCAGCTACGTACATACCTTATAGATTTTATAACAGATGTAAATAGTAATATTTATCTATTAAAATCTTTACTTAACGATTACAATGAAGCAGCTGTTGATATAAAATCTAATTGGGTGTATAGTTACGCTAATTTATAGCTTTTTGTATATGGTAATATCTTTACAAAACATAATTAAGCGCTTCCAGCGAAGAAAAAATCAATAACATCATGCAATAGTTGCGATATTTGTATCTGTAATATTGTTTTAACTATTAACATACCATGCTACTGCAGCTAGTAAAGTACTAATATTAATTTTTCGGTGAATTTTCCTACCTTTACAATGCGTTGTACTATTCGTATTGGAATCCAAATAAAATCCTTTCTTGCATGCACAATAATAACTACTAAGAGTATTATAGCAGATCTCCTCTCTCCTACAGCTTGATAAGTTGTCGCATTCGTTGATATCTAAACAAAATACAGCCATTAGCATTAGTATAGCAATGCCAAGCAAAAAAGCTTAGAATGTAGTCCTTAGTCCATCATCTAAACGGAATTAGTATCACCTGTGCAAGTAAATCCATTGCCAGTAAATCCATTTCTGCAAATACAGCGATAGCTACCAATATCGTTCTGGCACTGAGCATTGCTTGAGCAGTTGTTAATGTTATTGCATTCATTGATGTCTAAGCAATAATATTATACAGGTGCTGTTACTTAGCAAACTAATATTGCTGTAGATCTACCTAGCATTTAAGTCAATAATGCTGTAATACTATTCTTTCCCATAAGCTTACCAGTACAAACAATTCCATTTCCATCAAAACCGCTTTTACATAGACAGTTGTAACTACCAGCAAAGTTTACACAAGATGCATAGCGGTTGCATGCATTAAGCTCCGGACGGCTACATTCATCTATGTCTAAATTCAATTAAGAAATCACTAGACTGTATATTTATATGACGTAACCAGAAGCAGAATTTCGTCTGACCAATTGACTGATAAAATAATGGGAATGAATTAAATGTTAATCACATGCTGTTCATTACCTTCGCATTCTGTTCCAATAAACTGAAAGCCATCAACGCACTGGCACTCATATGAACCAGGAGTATTAGTGCAAATGGTGTTGAGGGGACAAGTCGTTATATTAGTACATTCATCAATGTCTACGATTGAATATCGTCACCCGATATAAGAAGAAAGAAATATCCTCAGTTTTAGAATTTAGCCGATATATATATACTCATATACGGTGTATATAATTTGTAATTTATAATAACCTTGGCAAGTCCTTCCATCAGCACGAAGTTGATATCCATTTCTACAGCTACATTTATAACTTCCTACCGTATTTGTGCAATTATGAGCACAGATAGTAGGATTGCTAGTGCATTCATCTTGATCTGTATTACAAATAAGCCAATTATAGACATACATATTGTATATTATTTATATATATATATATATATGTTACGCTCATTCCTAAGAATTGTGGGTGAGTAATATTATTAACAAAATCATTCTTAGGAATGGGCGTAAGCTATGCATATTTAAAATGATAATTTAGTCATTTGATACCTTGACAGGTAGCTTGATCAGTAGCTAAATTAAATCCTTCGTTGCAGCTGCAAGCTATTTTATTGTTAATCACTGCACATGTTTGTGAACAGTTATTTGAAATGGAGCTACATGATATAATAGCTATTAAAATAATTAAGGGCAAATCATTGTCAATATAACAGTATTGAGCGGATTATCATGTTACATGCAACATCTAAATGTTGTATTCTTTTATTAGCCGACAGTGTGACTTACGCGAACAAGTTCTGTTATCGCTATTTAAGCTGTATCCATGGTTGCAAGCGCAACTATAACTCCCAAAACTGTTAACACAGATTTGATGGCAAGGCTGAATGATGCTACATTCATCAATGTCTAAAACGAATCCGAGCATGTTTTTCAGTATATGTTAAGTAAATTCTTTAATGACCCTTAAAAACAAGTCTATAAGGTACGGTATGCATCCTTTATCAAATAGTGAAAGATCTGAAATATTTTAAACCTATTAAAAACATCTCTGACGGTATTCTATATTATAAAAATAATCGTGGACAATTTCTCACATTCATAAGACAAGAATAGTTAAATTTTCTCTTAAATACTAGCTGTAATGTAAGATCGAATTTAAGAATAAACTGAGTTAGGGATACCTTTGCAATCAAATTTGTTTGCATCAAGTTCAAATCCTGCATTGCAAAGACATGAATAGCATCCAACGGTATTAACGCAGGTTTGGTTACATAAACTTGCACCTGTTTCACATTCGTTAACATCTAGGAGAATACGAAAATCATGACATAGCAAAAGACAATGTTATTGACCGCTATAGCGTACAATTAGGCATATATAAGCGTAAAAATAAATGGCTCTGCGCATTAATTTGTTTATAAGTTGAGCAATAAATTATAAATTAGGGTTATAAAAATGAATCAGATACTGATATAAAAATATCAAGGTAGCGTGTTAAAATTTTCTCTTACCATAACACTTAACTCCGTCGCCTTGCAGCCCACCGGGACATAGTCCACATGTATAACCAGTAGCTGGTGCTTGCATTGGCGTACAAGTAACATTCTCATAACAAGGATTGCCAGCACACTCATCTAAATCTTGAGTACAAAACGAACCGACCCATCCTGAAGCACATTGGCAGACAGCATATCCAGTATCATTTATAGTTATTGATTCGGAACTAAAATAACAAATTATAGAAGGAATTGACTGAAGAATTTAAAATCAAATCTAGGAGAAACTATACAGATTACTATACACCCAAACCATCACACTGTACTAATATGATATTTTCTGAGGTCAATATGTTGTATCAATTCTAAAATCAATTTTATCAAATTCAACATTGGTAAAGAGAGCTTACTCGTATTGGCAGGTTCCATTATTAGCACAATAACACATGAAGATAGCTGGTTTGAATATAGCAGATAAATTGTGCGAGTTAATGACGGTAAATTCAAAGGAAATATTCTTGTAAGTGGTAACATTCCAGGTAAATACAAAAGTTTCATTATCAATTGATGCACCAGGAGGTAAATTTGCAGCATTTAATTCCAACATCTTATTGCTATTTCCATCAGAAATATTTAATACTGTAGTAAAAACTTGGCCAAAAGTTACATTAAAGATGCTTTCACCAGTTATTGTTGGCGGAAATATATCTACCGATCAAGTAAATGAATGACCTCAAATGCACGATTTAATATGCAAAATTGTTTAATTTCTGCTAATAATAGCAGAATTGAAAGGTATTGCTGTAGTTGGTTTACTTACTTATATCTTTCTGTGCAGTCGCGATACTTTCTGAAACGTTCTTACTCCCAACAGCGACAGCTAAACTTAAAGTTTCTGCCGCATCAAATAGACAAGCAGCATCTCCGTTACAAGATTTGACAGCTTCATCTCTGAGTTGAGTATTATTTTCAAATAAGGAATTGATATCCTTGGAGAAATTTGGTACAAAAGACGGATCACTGTAGTAACCGGGTCCCCTACCAGGAGGATAAGTAAATAACGACGCGTTTCCGTCGATTTGCCCTATAAAAGTAAATAACTGATAGACTTAGAGTGGAACAAAACAACTGTTCTACTGCACTCGTATATAAATAAATACTAGCATGTAACGCTCATAAAATGCATAAGGTGTAGCATTGCTATAGGAAACATTTCTGGTATTTAATTATTTTACTGAAGGCTTATAATGAAAATTTTTCTCATAGATTATCATATTAAACATCACAAAATGATTATAAATGTAAAGCATATTTACGTAGAGCATCTTTAGATACATCTAGTATAAAAAGATAAACAACTACGGCATTATGAGAAATAGGACGC
Organism: Trichoplax adhaerens; assembly: GCF_000150275.1. NCBI lineage: Eukaryota > Metazoa > Placozoa > Uniplacotomia > Trichoplacea > Trichoplacidae > Trichoplax > Trichoplax adhaerens. Next base: position 7,361,429 of record NW_002060944.1, on the reverse strand, counting down.
TCATCACAGATATTGCTTACACAATTGACCAAACTGATGATAAATTTCTTCATCTGTTGCGTTGATACTCAGATAAGTTCCATCGGGGCGCAAGAAATCGTCCGTTACATTGCCATTATAGGTACCTAGTAGACCTTTAGTAATACCTAATAATGATGATGATGTTACGATCGATGCAACCAAGGTTTCTGTTACTGCCTGAATTTCTGCAGATATGCCCGATGTAAACGAAATAATGTAAGTTGTGCTTGATTTCGATATCTCTATATTGTTAAATGATAGCACTGTTCCATTCATTAAATGACTATCATTGTAGGTAGAATTTTTATTAATAATGATCGCGATCGTATTGCTGTTTTCATTAAGTTTGACTTCAACAGTATCTGAATCATTTTTCGACATTGCAAAAGATGTGTAAATAGTTGCTTTAGCTAATTTGGTAGTATTAGCAATGAAAGGTCTTTTTGTACGTCCTTGAAAAGTAAAATAATTATTTTCCGACCGTATTAGGGTGTATTCTCCAACTCCATTGAAACTGTATTTTTTCCCATCTAATGTTTCAACGTGTGGATCACCCCACATCCATGCTATAATATGAAATACATTAGCAAAATACCAGCATTTAAATCTATCCGATATACAATATTAATGAGAGCTTACTATTTTTTCTAACTCATAACAAGGAAAGGAAAAATGAATAGAACGAAATGTACTTACACCAACGAGGTGGCCTGTAAAATCGGCATGTGTCGATTGGCCTTCTAATTCGATATAAATAACATAATCGCGACAATTTACAACACGCACTATAAGCTTCTTCATCGTTTTGCCGAAGTGAACGAGTTACATAAGTGAACGAGCTACCGCCTGGATAAGAACGTATTAATGCTCCTGCCGTATTTCTATTAGTAGAATAACAGCAACGTTGTTGGACCTATAAAATAATAAACAACCAAGTTTGAAGAAAATATAGGGACTACTATTTTCTAATTTGTATTCAACTATAAAATAGCCACACACCCTTGGCGGTCTCGACCATAAGTAGAAGTATGTCCTTGGCCAAAACCACCACCATCCCCAACCTGGAAAGGAAAATCGAGATATAGCACAACCGGTTCTTCGGTTATAAATAAATCTAGGATCTAGAATTGCTTGTGCTGCTCGACATGGACAGGCTGGCAATGTTCGTCGATAATAAACAGAATAGGCTTGAGCATAATACCAGCGAGTACAGCGTCTAGCGTAATTAACATGTTTAATATCGGGATCATCTAATCGGAATGCCCATTTACCAATTTCTCCAGTATTGCCTCGATATTGATCAATTCTGAGAAGGTTTTGATCTCTTCTTTGCGACCAAGGTATTTCGTAATAAAAAGGTGCTACACCATAAGAATAGCCGACACGTGCTCTTATCCATGGGGTTCTTTTCCACCAGTTAAAACCATTGACTTCATAGTTAAACAAGCCGAAAAGATTTTCTCCGTTTGATATCAATACTAATTGGAATGTATTATACTATTTGATGTTTTTGATGAGAAAAAATATTAGTTGTAATATTAGTTCAAGATTATTTAGTATTTCATTAATTATAGGTACATTACATAATTTTTAGTGTGCAATGAAAATAGCTTCAAATCCAAGGTCAATCACCAGTCTAATACTATCGTAGTATTACTTTAAGTATCGAAATTAAGAATATATAATAGCATAATCGCTATGCATAGGGTATTAGCAAGTATAAAACTCCCTCTCGCAAAGACGTGTATACTGTATTGGTGTGTTAATGCTTTCGAGATATTAGAGAATAAGTCTAGGTTAGAATTTAGTTTAATTCTGTTTTACCATTATCATATCATACGTTCATTAACATTTGTACTACAAGAATTGCTATAAACCAAAGGTTAATTATAATTATTAGCCTTTAGCTCTAAATAATGATGTGTTAATAATCCAAAAATGCTATAAATGCGTACTGATAGCTGCCAAAGACTATTTAACCTACCTTACGAGGAGGATAACGCCAATAATACCAGAAAGGGTAAGGAACTACTTTATACCAAGTGATAACAATTACATGAGTTGCTGAAAAGTTACTTACTACCTCACGAAATACACCATAAATAGCATTATTGGGATTCTGTGCTGCAATCTGTTGAAATTGTTGGACATCATTCGTGGCATTTTTAATAATTTCTTTAGCTATTGGAGTATTTTGATAGCTAAAATACTGCTGATAATAAACACTAGATAAACTTTGACTTCGAAGATCACAATCAGCAAAATAAGGCGCAATTATAGCTCGGTTAAATGGTCTTGGAAATCTTCTAGGTCTAAAACCAAGATACGGAAATCCCAACGAAACGAGACCATCGGCAGATATCTTGTGAATGAAAATAAATTATAATTTTTTCAATCATGATAAGAGCTCGAAAAATGGACCACGTAATGCAACGGCATTACCATAAAAGTTAACTATGTCATGCAGAGCTCTCTTAGACGAGTTTAATTAATGTTGTACCTCACTGAAAAAGGATCTAAATGAAAACTTACGGCACCATTGACTGATTAGTTTTAGATAGTAAAGAAAACAATCTTGTAGCGTAGCCACAACTTTAGTCATTGACGGTTAGTATAAATCTGTTTAATGACTAATATTTCATTTTTCCAGCTATTGCAGTATATGTAGGTAATTCTAGGGGCACTCAAACTAATACAGAATGATCTCATGCTGACGTTGCTTAATATAGACTACCCTTATCTGCCTAAAATTAGTATTTTATGCTAGCTTATACATTAATATCATGTAGCACATACATAAATTCCTCGATACGATGTCTGGACAAAATAAATTGGTTCTGATAAGTATAAATAAAGCGATCCCTGATCAGTGCGACCGAATGAGCGATCACCAAATTGCAACCCGTATGGATATAGTCTAGTTCCTGAGATAATAGAGTCACCATAGAACATTAGGTTATACGTCGAGTCGTTCGCCGAAAATTTTTATTCAGTTAAATCACGATAAAATTGATAAGATGCTTACCTTCCCGAAAACAATAGATTCCGTTACCTTGCAAGCCATAATTACAGGTACAATAATAAGAGCCAGCGGTATTGTAACAGGTTGCCAAACTGCTGCAATTATGTAAGCCATTGCATTCATTGATATCTGAGTTTTGTTTTATACAATAAAATTATAATTCTTATTAAAACTTTTAAATATCTTATTAAACTGAGGAAATATACATGTTGATACTTTCTAAGAATTTAAATAACCTGAACAGCTTGTGCCACTACCGATATAACCAGAGCGACAATTACATTCATATGAACCAAGAATATTGCTACAAATAGCTTGTTGATGACATTGGTGCTGATTTGTTGCACATTCATCAACATCTAGCAGGCAGATGAAGTTCAATATTATATTTATTGCTAAATTACAATTGTATTTTTGCTGAATATACCTGTACAATGTGTGCCATTGCCACTAAAACCGGTTAGACATAAACAATTAAATGAGCCAATATTATTATGACAGGTACTATTGGGGTGGCAACGATTGCCATTTTTGCATTCATTGACGTCTAAAAAGGCAAATTATCATATCAGAGCTAATCAAATCTATATAAATTCAAGTTTCAGCTATAACGGTACTAAGTTAAAATTACCTTCACAAATTGTACCATTTCCTGTATATCCGACCCTACAAAAACACTCATAAGAGCCAATTCCATTGATACAGTTCGCCTGGCTATGACAATTATGTTGGTTTGCTAAACATTCATCAATATCTAAAAGAAAGCCATCATCAAATACTTTAGAGAAATTTAAGTTTTATTGCTGAGAAGATTTTAATGTGCCCGTGAACTGTCACTTTTATTTGTTTTACTTGGTTAGCAAATAAAACAGTTACTAGAACCTTTCGAAAATTAGATACTGTTAAAATTATGATTTTCTTTAGAATTATAATTGATACTCGCCTACATGAGTAACTAATTAATAGAGTACAATAAAATCTTACCTTCGCAAAGGGTGCCGCTACCCGAAAATCCATTTATGCATTGGCACTGGTAAGATCCAATGTTATTTATACATATAGATCTATTATGACATTTATGCTGATTTGTCACACATTCGTCTATATCTAATGCAGAAAGATATCGATGTTTCATTTAAGAATCATATTAATGATCGATCATTAGAATAATAATTAAATTAATAGATTACTGTAAATATCTTACCTTCACAAAGCGTACCGTTACCCAAAAATCCATTTATGCATCGGCATTGGTAAGATCCAACGTTATTTATACATACAGATTTATTATGACATCCATGTTCAATTGCCACACATTCATCTATATCTGATGCAGAAAAATATCGATATTTCATTTGAGAATCATATTAGAAACATATATATCTATATATATACTGTATATATATAATCGAGGTAATAGAGTAACAAGGAAGTTAATAAATTACATTAAAATCTTACCTTTACAAAGCGTGCCGTTACCCGAAAATCCTCTTATGCATTGGCATTGATAAGATCCAATGTTATTTATACATATAGATCTATTATGACATCCATGTGCATTTGTTACACATTCGTCTATATCTAATGTAGAAAAATATTGATAATTCGTCTAAGAATCATATTAACAACTTAAATAATCGCTTATTAGAATAATAAGCAAATTAATAAAAGATAAACACATTTTACCTTCACAAAGCGTGCCGTTACCCGAAAATCCGTTTATGCACTGGCATTGATAGGATCCAATGTTATTAATACATATAGATCTATTATGACATCTATGTTCATTAGCCAGACATTCGTCTATATCTAATGTAGAATAGTATCGGTAATTCATCTTAGAACCAAGTTTACTTCCGATCATTTGAATAAATGAGTAAATCAGTAGAGTATAACAAAACCTTACCTTCACAAAATGTGCCATTACCCGAAAATCCGTTTATGCATTGACATTGATAAGATCCAATGTTATTTATACATATAGATTTATTATGACATCCATGTTGGTTTAATGCACATTCGTCTATGTCTAATGTAGATTAGTAATGTTAGACTATCTGAGAATCATATTAAAAATTAATTATTCGAATAACGGGCAAATTAATAAAAAACAATATATTTTTACCTTCACAAAACGTGCCGTTATCCGAAAATCCGTTTATGCATTGGCATTGATAAGATCCAATGTTATTTATACATATAGATCTATTATGGCATTCATGTTGGTTTATTGCGCATTCATCTATATCTGATGTAAAAGAGTAATGTTAGTTTACCTGTAATTCACATTAAAAGTCGATTATCTGAGTAGAGGACAAATTAACAAAAGATACTATATCTTTACCTTCACAAAGCGTGCCGTTACCCGAAAATCCATTCATACATTGGCATTGGTAAGATCCAATGGTATTAATACATATAGATCTATTATGACACCCATGTTGGTTTAATGCACATTCATCTTTATCTGATATAGAATAGTATCGATCGTATAAGAATTAAGTTTATTTTCGATCATATAAATAAGTAAATTAATGGAGTATGATAAAACCTTACCGTCACAAAATGTGCCGTTACCCGAAAATCCGTTTATGCATTGACACTGATAAGATCCAATGTTATTTATACATATAGATCTATTATGACATCTATCTTCATTTATCACGCATTCATTTATATCTAATATTGAATAATGTAAATTTTTCGTCCAAAAATCATATTAACAATCAATTATTAGCATAGTAAGCAAATTAATAATATAAGATAATATGTTTTTACCTTCACAAAATGTGCCGTTGCCCGAAAATCCCTTTATGCATTGGCATTGATAAGATCCAATGATATTAATACACATAGATTTATTATGACATCGATATTGGTTCATTGTGCATTCATCTATATCTAATGTAGAGTAGTGATGTTAGTTTATCTGAGAGTCATACTAATAATCAATCGTTTGAGTAGCAAGAAATAGGAGACAATATGCAATATTTTTACCTTCGCAAAGCGTGCCGTTACCCGAAAATCCGCTCATGCATTGGCATTGGTAAGATCCAATGTTATTAATGCATACAGATCTATTAGGACATTCATGTTGGTTTTTTGCACATTCGTCTATATCTAATGTAAAATGATGCCGTAGCGATTTGTAATATGAGAATCATTCTGTAAGAATAGAGCAGTGTAACAAATACGTAGAACTAAAATCTGCAACGTTGTAGATATAATAGCTAAATCACCTGCGCAATAAGTTCCATTTCCTGTAAATCCCGAACGGCATAAGCAATTGTATAATCCAGAAGTATTAATACAGTCTGCTTTAGAATGGCATAAATTGGTATTTATCGAACAATCGTAGATATCAGGTAGCCTTGAGGAGGTTACTGAAGTTATAGAGGTAGGATTAGTATGAGGTCAATGCACAGCTCATTTTCTCATGAAAGAGATACAATATAAGCGAATATTGTCGTATAGAGTTAGAATCACTATTGTTTACCTTCTGAAGTAGTCGACGGTGCAATAGTTGTTGATTCCAATAGTATTGGATGTACCACATAGGTAGTAGAAGGATAACTTGTCTCAATACTTGTGGAAATAACGGTAATGGATCCTTCAGAAGAGATGATATTTGAATGAAAGGATACCAAGTCTGTAGCTACGTCATATATGAGAGAATCAGTCAAATTTGAGTATAATACATGAGTGCATTCAATGATTTCACACGATTTAAAGAGTTGTATTTTACATCTACTGTAGACTCTACAGTCAAACTACTGATACAATACCTAAACTTGAGAGTGTCATCGAATATTTAGAAAAGGATGGTGATGAAATTGCCAATGGCATACTGGATAAAAAGGTATTGGAAATAAAATCGTATGAATGTGATAAACTTTGATTAATTGATAGAGAAATGATTGAATACTCTGACAATGAAATCGACGTAACTAAATCTGATGATAAAGAAGGCTTTGCAGAGATTAGCAGATCGATGAAAGATGAACTCTTATTAAATCTTGTAGGATAATATATAGAAGTAGTCGAAATGGAAAATTCTGGAGTGGTAGAAACAATATCATGGGGTGGCTCAATCGAAGATTTGATCAAGCTATCTAAAGTTAGTGTCGAGGTAAGCTTCAGCTCTGATCTTTGGATTGGAGTAGTCGAAAAGATGTCGGGAGTTATTAGCGCAGAAGAATAGATGGAGCTTAGTAATCCTGTTTTACTGCTAAATATTGATAAATAAGATGATGATACAATCGAATACTCAGATTGAAGTAGGGAAAAAGCAAAACTACTATCAAGGCTGAGCCCTGTCGAAGTGGTATACATTTCCGATACAGTGGAAAATTCAGATTGCGGGGTAGAAAAAGTGATAACTTGATCAAGTTTTACCGAATTCGGGTATTTCATCAGACTGCTAACATCTGAAAATAAATATGAGGATATACGAGTCGATGACGAAATCATGGTAAGCATGGATTGTTGAATTGAAGTAGCCAAAATGCTATCTGTAGAAGATTGAATCGAGCTCCGCAATTCGCTAGATGGACTATTTCTACTAGAATATAAAGAATAGGTAGCAATTGGTATCGAAGTCATTGAAGAATCAGCAACAAGGAAACTGCTACTAGTGTCTGAGTAATGGAATATGTCTGATGTTGGAGTAAATACCAATGTCTTCGTATCTTGCAATAATGATGATAGTACGCTAGTCGATGGTGTTAATAAGCTAACGTTACCACTTTTAACTTGAAAATCTTTGAAAACAATAGAGCTTTCAATAATATTGATCGTTGATAACGATGGAGGTAGAGTTTTTTCGGAAAATCCAGTAATCTCTAAAATTAAATATACAATCAATAGTATTAAACCATAGTGTTATTATTGACTAAGAAATATTTCCTAAAAAGCTATTTGTGATTAATTTTATTAGAAAAACGCTTAGAAATGAGCATTGCTATAAGGTAATTTCTACTTATTTACTTTTATAGTACTGACATCTTATAATATCCTAAAGAGCAACAAAAATATGCATGCAGAAAAATTTCTTATATATTTTCTAACAATTAAGCGTAAAAACTTAGTTTAATAGCAATATAAACATCTTACGGTAAATTCAAACCTGATGAGTATGGTCTTTCTTGAAATGATAATACTGATTGATCTTCCGATGTCACAAGCGTACTAAGTTGTTGACTTGATATAACTAACGACGTCGCACTTTGATTTTCTATCTCTGTTAACGTTATTGTCGACGTAAGTATATCTTGTAATAAAGAGATTATACGACTAACACTAGTATCGACTGAGTAAGCAGATACATAGCTTGTTTGCGACTGGAGACTATCGTAGATAGGCGAGCTTGTAATAATGTTCGGCGATAGCGTCGATAGAATATCGTTAAATGTTTCAGTATTATCTTCTTCGTCGTCGTAAGCTATAGAGTATATTACGATATACGTAGAAAACGCGTATTATTATTATATTTCTGTAATACTACGTTAATCGTATATATCTATTTTAAGTTAGCTATAGCTATTTATACACACGTTACAGCGTCTATACATTCTGATAAGTATTTAGTATAATCTCTAACCTGTCGACGATAACATAGATGTAGTTTCTTGTCTATTCTCTAGTAATGATGACTCTAAGAGATCTTTCGACGTTATAAGAGTACTTACTTGTTGACTTGATATAACTAACGACGTCGCACTTTGATTTTCTATCTCTGTTAACGTTATTGTCGACGTAAGTATATCTTGTAATAAAGAGATTATACGACTAACACTAGTATCGACTGAGTAAGCAGATACATAGCTTGTTTGCGACTGGAGACTATCGTAGATAGGCGAGCTTGTAATAATGTTCGGCGATAGCGTCGATAGAATATCGTTAGATGTTTCAGTATTATCTTCTTCGTCGTCGTAAGCTATAGAGTATATTACGATATACGTAGAAAACGCGTATTATTATTATATTTCTGTAATACTACGTTAATCGTATATATCTATTTTAAGTTAGCTATAGCTATTTATACACACGTTACAGCGTCTTTACATTCTGATAAGTATTTAGTATAATCTCTAACCTGTCGACGATAACATAGATGTAGTTTCTTGTCTATTCTCTAGTAATGATGACTCTAAGAGATCTTTCGACGTTATAAGAGTACTTACTTGTTGACTTGATATAACTAACGACGTCGCACTTTGATTTTCTATCTCTGTTAACGTTATTGTCGACGTAAGTATATCTTGTAATAAAGATATTATACGACTAACACTAGTATCGACTGAGTAAGCAGATACATAGCTTGTTTGCGACTGGAGACTATCGTAGATAGGCGAGCTTGTAATAATGTTCGACGATAGCGTCGATAGAATATCGTTAAATGTTTCAGTATTATCTTCTTCGTCGTCGTAAGCTATAGAGTATATTACGATATACGTAGAAAACGCGTATTATTATTATATTTCTGTAATACTACGTTAATCGTATATATCTATATAGCTATTTATACACACGTTACAGCGTCTATACATTCTAATATGTATTTAGTATAATCTCTAACCTGTCGACGATAACATAGATGTAGTTTCTTGTCTATTCTCTAGTAATGATGACTCCAAGAGATCTTTCGACGTTATAAGAGTGCTTACTTGTTGACTTGATATAGCTAACGACGTCGCACTTTGACTTTCTATCTCTGTTAACGTTATTATACGACTAACACTAGTATCGACTGAGTAAGCAGATACATAGCTTATTTGCGATTGGAGACTATCGTAGATAGGTGAGCTTGTAATAATGTTCGGCGATAGCGTCGATAGAATATCGTTAAATGTTTCAGTATTATCTTCTTCGTCGTCGTAAGCTATAGAGTATATTACGATATACGTAGAAAATGCGTATTATTATTATATTTCTGTAATACTACGTTAATCGTATATATCTATTTTAAGTTAGCTATAGCTATTTATACACACGTTACAGCGTCTATACATTCTAATATGTATTTAGTATAATCGCTAACCTGTCGACGATAACATAGATATAGTTTCTTGTCTATTCTCTAGTAATGATGACTCTAAGAGATCTTTCGACGTTATAAGAGTACTTACTTGTTGACTTGATATAACTAACGACGTCGCACTTTGACTTTCTATCTCTGTTAACGTTATTGTCGACGTAAGTATATCTTGTAATAAAGATATTATACGACTAACACTAGTATCGACTGAGTAAGCAGATACATAGCTTGTTTGCGACTGGAGACTATCGTAGATAGGCGAGCTTGTAATAATGTTCGACGATAGCGTCGATAGAATATCGTTAGATGTTTCAGTATTATCTTCTTCGTCGTCGTAAGCTATAGAGTATATTACGATATACGTAGAAAACGCGTATTATTATTATATTTCTGTAATACTACGTTAATCGTATATATCTATTTTAAGTTAGCTATAGCTATTTATACACACGTTACAGCGTCTATACACTCTGATAGTATTTAGTATAATCTCTAACCTGTCGACGATAACATAGATGTAGTTTCTTGTCTATTCTCTAGTAATGATGACTCTAAGAGATCTTTCGACGTTATAAGAGTACTTACTTGTTGACTTGATATAACTAACGACGTCGCACTTTGACTTTCTATCTCTGTTAACGTTATTGTCGACGTAAGTATATCTTGTAATAAAGATATTATACGACTAACACTAGTATCGACTGAGTAAGCAGATACATAGCTTGTTTGCGACTGGAGACTATCGTAGATAGGCGAGCTTGTAATAATGTTCGACGATAGCGTCGATAGAATATCGTTAGACGTTTCCGTATTATCTTCTTCGTCGTCGTAAGCTATAGAGTATATTACGATATACGTAGAAAACGCGTATTATTATTATATTTCTGTAATACTACGTTAATCGTATATATCTATTTTAAGTTAGCTATAACTATTTATACACGCGTTACAGCGTCTATACATTCTGATATGCATGTAGTATAATCTCTAACCTGTCGACGATAACATAGATGTAGTTTCTTGTCTATTCTCTAGTAATGATGACTCTAAGAGATCTTTCGACGTTATAAGAGTACTTACTTGTTGACTTGATATAACTAACGACGTCGCACTTTGACTTTCTATCTCTGTTAACGTTATTGTCGACGTAAGTATATCTTGTAATAAAGATATTATACGACTAACACTAGTATCGACTGAGTAAGCAGATACATAGCTTGTTTGCGACTGGAGACTATCGTAGATAGGCGAGCTTGTAATAATGTTCGGCGATAGCGTCGACAGAATATCGCTAGATTTTTCAATAGTATCATAGTCTGAAAGTTAAATAGTATACGTAAGTATAAATATTTTCATATTTTTTATATCTTTACGCAGCATTATTTATAAATGCTAACTCACTTTTTTAACAAACATTTACGATATGCTTAGGTATCAACTATTAATTTCTATTCACTTCAGTACGTATTTAATATCCATGTATTAATATTATGTATGAGTACAACCTCTAACCTGTTAACGTTGCAGTCGTACTTATTAGAGTGTTTTCCAATGATGATGATTTTAAGTGATTTTTCGACGTTGCAAATGTACTAACTTGTTGATTTACTGTAATTATTTCTGTTATAATTCGACTATCTATCTCTAACGATATTACTGACGATGCCTTTACATCTTGTAATAAAGATGGTATATCATTGGATGATTGGGTATTTACATCGCCTATTTGCAGTTGGAAGCTACTATAGGTAGTGGCACTTGTAATAATATCATTGTTCGATGATAATGTTGACAGAGTTTGGGTAGATAATTCGATATCGCCATGTTCTATAAAGGAATATCCGTATTTATAAATATGTTTTATGAATTAAAAATACTAACTATGCAAGAAATTGATTTGTGTTATTTTATATTTAAAATCCCTTATGTACTACAATAAATATATCACTTTTCACGATGTCTAGTAACTTATTGATGATATTATGCTCGCGCTCATTGTCTTTCCTTCAATGATTATACAGTATTGCTGGTTTATCTTCAATCGATACGGATATATTAACTTGATGACTGGCTGTAATTACAGTATTAACCCTATGAATTGCAGGTACTATTGTCGATGCCAGTGCATCTTAAAATAAATAAGATGGTCGATAACTTTCATAGGATGTCACTGAACGGTTTAATATTATCATATTCACTACAGTATACTGTATACTAATTAAGATATATGCGTGTATTGATCACGTGTAGCTTAATTTATCGTACTTTCTACGTCAAACTCTCAATATACTTAGAGTATACGCGCATACAGTATACCACATTTAGTCGTAACAGCATATAGTCAATATTCGATATAATCTCATATATGAACATAATATCTAACCTGTTAATGATATAACATTCGTAATTGTCTGCTTTTCGTCCGCTAATGAGGATGATACTAATCGGTATTCTGATACTATACAAGTATAACAATTGTAATAAAGGAGTTAGTCTATAGGATACAGAGATTAATAGCGAGTTTCATCAGATCAATACAGTATGATCTTCTAAAATCGTTTAGAAAATCTAAATAAACAAGAAAATGTTTAAATCAACGCTAGTAGAAGTAATACAAATAGCACTAAATATTTGGTCCCTTCAGGCTTTATTAACTACGAGTAAAATATTTATAATTGAGCAAACGGCAGTTAATAAGGAAGGATATTTGAGTAATAAAATCATACAGTTTCTATTTAATGCTTCAGAGTAGCATAAGCTGCTAGATAAAAGCTATCAATTGCATAATGGTTGAAATGAAAGGCGGTTATGTGATTGATCAGGAATAAAATTAGAAAGACGCATTCGACTTGATTGAAACTTACAGTAACACAGCACAATATTTCAAATCGAGTTTAATCTTACAAATGAGAATCAAATCTTTCGTATTTCTAACCTTTCAAAAATTAAATCGACTGTACGTATAGTACATTGACATGTACATATAACGTAAATAAATGGTAGAGGAATATTTGATTTACTATCATACTAACCATCGGCGTTTTCATTTGATTGAATAACCAATTCACTGTGAACTTCATTCGAATTTAAGATATCGCCTGATGACAGCCAACATAAATAAGGTAGTCAAAGAAGCAACAATTTAAAATTGATTACATCTAAGTACGCTCTTAACCATAGTAAACGACTAATCATTAATTTAATTATAGCTTATGTTTAGAATTTGGTATTAAAATAATCTTTAAAAATTAATTTTTACGACTAAGATTAATGGGGATTAGCTTTGCAAACTTTAGCTGCAGATATAACGTAGATGATGACTAAAATTTATTTATTTGTACTTACAATCTTTTTCAGTGTAGTTACTTGATTATATCATGATTAAGGTTTTTGATAATTTCTAATAAGTATTTTAAAATTTTAGATCTTACCTAGCGTTTTACTATACTGAAATGAGGTTATCAAGAGCGAGTAAATCAGTAGCCAAAGCAATGACGATGAGACTCTAGTTGAAATACTTTTCTCCATTTCCAATTAGCATAATTTGATCAGAGCTTTCCTAAAATTAAGAGATTAGTAAAACAAAACTAACTAGGTCTTTTATCATCTTCATTAATACATCATACTTTGATAAAGATCTAAATCAGTAATTAAACTACTTTGCTTTTCGAGCTCGTTTCCAGTAGTCTTCAGATACAGCAATTATGCAGTCAATAAATAGCAGCCGTGGGATGAATCGAAGCGACCGTTGGATTGTTGCTTTCGCTAAAAATATTATTAGCTATAAACAGAGCTGTATAATTATCCAAGAAGCATTATTGTATTAAGACATTCTAATATTCGTTTAGTTTAATAACTTTTTTCTTCTATGTCTAGACTTGTAGTCTTAATTACTTTACAGGTGTGTTTAGATGTGATATCGTGCAGAGCCATGATGGACAACTGACAATCGCCTTCTTGCATTAAGACATTGAAATTTTGGATCTGTGCGGGAGTCTACTCTCCATATTCTAAATGTAATATAATCAAAGGCCCAGGGCGTTGTCAAAGTCATTATCCTATTCTTTTCCTACTGAAATACGTAATGTATAACTTGCTATCAAAGAGCTTTTATATACAGTTACCTTAGGTACGATTTTTGATTCATTCCTTTAGGGCGATAGTCACATATTAGGACGTATTCATTCTTCTCAATTTAGTATTAGTTTAGTCAGTTTAAATTACGTCCACTTACGTAACCTAAGAACTGCTACCTACTGCGCTTCTATGTACAGTAGTGCAGTCTAAACTAGAACCATTTTTATGGCAGGAATGGTCGGCTTATATATCTGCCAATGTACTTTTATTTTGTTTGTAAGCAGCTGTATGAGTGCCCAATAAACTGGGTAATTTCGATATTTTAGTCTTTATGTACTTTTAAGCTATTTGATGCTCCTTTAGTCCTTTTTACATCTGTATGCCTTCCGAACCCTCAATAAAACCTAGCTTTATCAGGACACGATCTTGGCCGATGAGTCCTCTTATTGATTTGTAAGACGTCAAAGCGATTTCTATTTCCTTATCAGTAAAATTCGAGCCAGGGGTTCAACATTTTACAATTGTTAAGGATCTTCCGGGCAAAACATCGGATTTACTATTATTACTGCAATGCTTATATTAAGTAAAGTCATGAAGTAATTAATCTATAGTAACTACCTTATGATGAGCTGATTGTAGCTCTTTATGCAGTATGTGCATATCCATATGAAATAATTGATAATCCGAATCTACTTTGAAATTCATTCTTCTAAATGAACTCGCTAGGTATGAAAGTCCATACTAGGACTGAATACTCATTCAGTCCTTCTCGACCGTAGAATAATTCTTTTTAGTTTGTATTAACTTTATCCTGGCATAAGCTATCGGATATCATGTATAACACCATCACAAACCAGCTCTGTAATGAGATAAAGATAAAGCTAATCCTACAAATCTTCTCCCTGAATTACGTATTAGGTTACTAAAATCCGTTTAAGAACCAATTAGGGACACTAATTCCTAATTCTACAGATTCTCAGTGTTTTGTACGTTCTAACATTACGTTAAGCACTAAAAATTAAAACTAGCTTCATTATATAAAATGCTCACCTTATATACGCATACCTTTACCACTAGCTAGAAGTTACAATTAGTATCAATAGCGCCTATAAAATCAAGCAATAGATGCATATCTAAATACCTAATTAATACGATAATATTTAAGAATATAGATCTCAGATAACTAACACAAGACTGTTAGATTACAATATACCTATTCACAGAATCATCAAGTTATAATATACAATCTAATGTGAATTAGTCACAACTACATACACCACAAGACGTGTAAAGTAAAACTATCTTGTAATCTAAATAAAGCTAAATCACTAAACATCGCTAACTTCTCCACGGTGAGATAGCACTATAACAAACACCCTGGTACTCTAATTCTAGGCCGTATAATTAGTTTGCTGTAAATAGTCTCTGCATGTGTGGGGTTAATAATACAATGAATGTTCCATTATTTCTCGCAGTAAAAATGATTTGTAGCATATTATTCAGTACAATATTCTGTGGGTATACAGGAAAGAAACTAAAAGAAGCCACAATCAACTCCCTTCATGATATTCTTATAAAGTTAGAAAAAGGGCTAGCTGCAATGTAATTTTTATCAAAATTAATGGAATTCGTCTTTTAATCTTGACAACAACATAGACTGAAATGTTTGAATAATTTGGTAAAACTTTACTAAAATCAGTCATTAGCCAAATAATCTAATCTAGGAAGCTGGTTTTATGAAACGATCTCTTCTGCAAATGGAAATAAATAACAGAATCGTTTTGATTTATTGATCTTGATGACAAACTGAAACAGCATTTACTTGATAATACTTTCCTCTTTTATCTGCAATATTTTTCCAGCTGACAGAAATTTGGATATAACAATAATTTTATTATTCAAACTACGCGTACTATTCAGCCAGAGGCATGGTATTTCTCTATCACAGTCATAAAAATAACTTAGCTATGGATTTATAGTTTAAGATAACATTTTGTTTTGAACTTGCTTATAAGTATGAAATGCTACTTTAGGAGCAAATCCTTATGATACCGTGACAGAATAGTAATATATCTCAAATAAGTACTTGAAGCGATAGAGCTCGTAAATAATTATAATCGAGATAAATTCATATATAAGATTGTTTATTGCCTCAAATATCTATATGTGATGGCTTAACTTTTTAATAACACCTTTCTTATTAAAAATATCCTTATAACGTAGTAAGTATGATCAAAACGGCTAATAAAGTATATAAGCCGGATAATGATCAACAAAAGCGTTTTGCGTGTTATACTGTGATGTGTGTTTGTGTGCACTTCATAAAGATTCCAGTTATTGAAGGCTAGGAAGTAGTCTTGCAGATTAAAGCATAAGTATCGAGTTTTTTCCTTATGTCGCAAATTTTAGCTTACAATATATTGCAGACACTTATACCGTACGTAGGCTCCAGTACAAACAAAGTAGTATAATATCATATGTTATAGTATTTAGTAATTTATACAAAGTCTAGAGAGTTTAAATACTCCTGTGTTTGATTTAGGACACTCTTGCATCATTTCATGATGCAGTAACAGCTTTTCTAATGTAAACTTTACCAAAATGGGAGATGTCTTTAGTCTCACGCCACAAATGTTGTAGACATTTGTGAATTTAATATTGCTGCTATTCAATTACACATGGTGTA
>NW_002060944.1:7182755-7344112 GCF_000150275.1 Trichoplax adhaerens | reverse complement strand
TGTCTTCTTCTAAGACTTGTCACTTGTAAATTTATATTTCGCGTTAGCTATGAACAGGTAGATTCTTATATAATAGGAGTGAAATTGAGAAATAAAGTATTGAAAAAATTACAAAATGCCACAATTTTAATACGATTTTCAAATTAGTATGTAAAAATAAGATTGCAGTACTTATAGCTACCATCTTACATGCAATAGTTTTGCTTATTTTATGGCATATTAATAAAACTTTTATAGCGCGTAACAGAATTTGACATATCAGTCATTAATGTACAATAATAGTTCGTAACTAAACGTTCTGCCAATAGAAACGAAATTAAATTAGGATTAGTGATTTAAATGTTGTCACCGTATTAGTTTAATTTTAGTAGCTACAGGATAATTTTTCGCTAAACAATTTCTTATTAAAAATTAAAACAGTTCATAAACTTGATACTTTCTATCCGAGCTTTAGTGTATTAACATAGTATAACCTTTCATAGTAAATCTATACAAAATTAGATATGAATATGCTATATATCTAGATCTGTATATGGCGATGCTCTCGATTAGTGTTGATTCCTGCGATATTCGTTTGATGATAATTATATATAATTAATCGTTACTTACACATATCTAAATACCTTTTCATTCTTAACTTTGACTTTTCATTTGATTTTTTAAGAGCCACTTCTATACTGATACCCTTTTCTAGTTTATTCGTATTGTCTTAATGTTTCATTAAAATTTTGAGGCCCCATTGCCTTAATCCTTATCCTCTATTGTAATTGTAACACTTTCCACATTTTTCGTTTTTCCTAGATTATCATCTTCCATCACTGCACGTGCTTCACTATTAGCTCCTTACAGGACATTTGCTATCACTTCTTTATCATCATCTTCATCTATTTCTTCCGGTTTCCCTCGTTCTTGCGCGACATTTATCTCTGATATTCTAACAGTCCTAATATCCGTTGGTCTACTTTTACTCGGCTGTGTTGTAAATAGGGTTATAATACTTCCTGTTTGTCTTTCTGGTTTCTGACTGTGTTGCCGAAGGGGAACGGCAACCTCTTCCTGGCTTGATTCACTATCGGTAAAAGAGTCGAAATCGTTGCTCTCATCCGGTGGGTCTATTTTATATTTTGCGCTAAGACCGGAAAAATTAAAAGTAATTCATTATTATAAATAATATCACGAATTAGCAGTAGTACAAATATTAAACAAGGTCAGATAACTATGAAAATTGCGAAAGTCTACATATACGGAGTTTTTAATTGTCATTCGTACATAAAATTGGTATGGGACTACTCATATTTAAATAAGATTACCGAGAAATGACATAGAGATAGCTACATAGTTACGAAAAATATCTTACGGTTGTATTTATCTTTGTATACGGATAGTATATCGCAAATCAAATACACTGGCAATAAATCCATAAGTAAAATACAAAGATGATTCTCGCTGAAACTAGTATACAAATTAATATATTTACAAAGCTTATATTTACGTACTCTTTCCGACGACGATACCAAAGACCAATAACAATTAACATTAAAAGTAATATTAAAATCCCTCCAGCTGAACCGATGGCGATGATAATGGTTTGAGAAGCTAATATCATAAGTCAATATAATAAGAATTTTAATATCAGTTCGCTATCTCCAGTATGATATTTGCGATCTTAATGATCTCAACACTTACTAAATTGCAGATTCGTACTCTCACAAGACGGACCATCGAATCCAGTTAAGCAACTGAAATAAATATAATTTACGTTATGCTCATCTTCTATCAAAGTAAATAGCAGTAAGTTACCATCGCCTAATTGCTTAACGTTAAAATTGTAGCGGTTACGCACTTGCAAAGGAAGGTACCATTAGAATAGAAACAAGTTCCACCATTTTGACACCGGTCTCTCGGACATGAAACTATAATAAACCATTGTAATAAGGATCAATTAGTACAGATTATTAGATCTGTACAGTGTACATTAAGAAGTCCATAAAAGATGAACCTACATGTGCATCCTGTAATGCCGTCACCACTATATCCGTTTTCACACTGACACCGAAATCCACCAACAGTGTTTAAACAAGCAGAATTATTTGCACAAAGGGTGGAAGAATTCAAACATTCGTCGATATCTAGATATTACATTTATAAAAGACGAATGTGAAACCTTAATACATATCTTCACGACCAAATGAAGATGATACAAATCAGTAGTAATATAATCATTATAAGTACTACAACATAATAGAAGGGTTAATAAATACGACAATGGCTTCAAAGCTACACAACTATCTACCTTGACATTGATTGGTTTGAGAGTCTAGTTGATAGCCAGAAATACAATGACATTCGAATGAGCCGCGCTTTTGAGTGCAGTTTTGTAGATTGGAACATGAATTGGCCTGCGGATCAGCGCATTGATTGTAATCTATAGAAATGAATTTTTATTCCAATAATTAAGTCGACGTCGCTCAGTTTTTTTAATCGAAAAATTGGTTTTTATTTTACAAAAGTACTGTCATGTTGAGCTTAGTATTCATGTCCATCGCTAGTATTGGAAGTAAATTATTGTAAGCCTCATATCTACTAGCTACTATTGCAAAATGAGTAGCACCATTGTAGTGATTTCAGCTAATTACAGTAGTTTTGTGTATGCAATACAGTGATAGTATGTAGTGTAAAACTGTATGTCTTAATACACTACAGCCATATACCAGCAGATTATTCTATCCTTTATTGAACAGTATACCATATGAAGTACGATCAAGATTGTTAGAGTTATGGACGATAGGTATACATCGTAGAGTACGATTTACATACCTATGGTTTTGATAAATTTAATTAATTTTTAATTACTTAAATTTTTATGTCATATGAATAAAGGAAGATAAACGGTGTTACCGTGATGCTTTACAACTATTGAATGATTGTCTACTATACTATAAAAGCTCAGGGTGGTCTGATTGAATTTACTATTATTTTTCCTAGTACAGATTACGTATCTGTGTGAATATAAGTATATGCAAGCATTTACACTATAGAGTGTATTAAGTATCTTAGACATATCCTGTAGAAGTACAAAGTACGAAGAAAACCACGTTATTCGTAATCGACAATTAAAATTCGTCTAAACCTGTTACTGTAGAATCCACAAACTATCGATCTACTTTATAAAAAAAATAGATCGAACTCTATATTCTCCGGTTAATACGGATTCACATAGATGTGTAATTTATGTAACTTCGATAAAAATAAATTTTGTATATTAATTTAAATTCATTTTAATAGAATACCTTGAAAAATAATTGATTGAACAGGATAGCTGCGAATTTGCTTGACGCTCTGACCAGTGATAACATCTAATAATTGCAGCGTCACAAACGTAGAATTTTGTAATAGCGTCACAGAAAGATCGATAAGTATGGTTCCGTTTCCTAGCCTGGATAAATGGTAAGAGAAATTTTGAAGTGTTATGATATTTATTATAAATTCTTACATACTTGCTAACTATAAAACAATTCTTAGATAAGTATTTGTATCATAAAATAGTAATTATACAGCTAAGTTGACCATATAAATAGTTTTACCTCAAATTAACAATTGTGACTTGCTGAACCGCATACTGTGTTCTAACGTCTACCATTAAGGCTGCATTCACCTACGCAAAACATCAAGAATTAATTTACCGATTTGAAAATGTCAATGGTAGTTATGAAGCACCGCTTAATATTTGTAAAAATGACCTCTTGAAGGTAATATTTAATCATAAGTTTTTACCTTGGAATAAGCTTCGGATGTTAATGATAAATATGCCTGACTGAGGGGATTGTTCAGGTCAGTTGTAAACGTACCATTAAGTATGATTAATCCAGTGTAGTATAAGCCAGCTAATAAGGGAATTTTAAGTTTTAGGTATTGAGATAAAAAAATCCAAATTTATTCGCGCTTGCACTTATGCTAAGCATAATTTTATTCCTAATTAGCGATTATTATCACTATCGTTAGTATCCTATTAATTTTACCGGATTTCTAAGTCGAGAAAAGATCCGTAAATACTCAAGCCTATGCAAAAGTGCGCTCAGTGGCTTTACATTACTATCCTAATATATATGATATCATTGCAGAATTCACTCTACTTTCTTTGATTTATTAAGTCTACAAACAGTATAATGTAGTTGGGCACGTGACCCTATCAGTATTGCAATTATTAGCGAAAAGGAAATACATTTAGCCAAAGTTTTAATGATTACAGATTACTTTATTAGACCTATGATTTTATTATACGTAAAATCGCAGAAAATGCTAAGTTTATACGTCCACTATGAGCGCCTGCGCCGAAAACTTTTAAGTATGCCTGTATATATTCGATGTTACAACATACGGTGAAACTAAGATATTCGTGCTACATACAACAAAACGAAACAAATAACGAAATTAACGCCTCTAATTTTTCGTATTTATCTTCACTAATTATATATTTCATCTTAAAAGTATCTGATTGATGCCAAAATTAATATATCGAAGTTGACCGTAATTTACTGTAGAAATCATGGGATTGTAATTAGTTCCTTTGCAAAAGATGCATTTCTCAACATTTCATATACTTCATAAATGTAGCAATAGCTTAGCGCTTTCAACTATTTTAAATTTTAATTACCTTGACAACTTGTTGTGGTAGCATTTGGGCTTCGTTTTGTATAAAAGCCTTTTTTACAAGTGCAGTAATAGCTACCCAGAGTATTGTGACAAATTTCCTCCTTTCTGCAACTTGACGAATTATCGCATTCATTGATATCTAATAAATCCGTCATCGATAAATTTAGAATTAGAGATAAGAACCAGACTCTTGCAGTAACCTATTAACTTAATGAAGGCTATTTTATGGAGTAAAAATAATATCGACATCGAGCAATAAAATTACCGGTACAAACAGTTCCATTTCCAGTATATCCGTTGTTACAAATACATTGGTAACTACCAACGAGGTTATTACAAGTAGTTTCTTTTGCACATATGTTAGCGTTATTGCACTCATTGATATCTTTATAGAGTAACGGAAGAAAATTAAAAAGCATTGCTCAATTCGCAGTTTCGTTAAAAAACTAGAACAGATATAAAATCACTGTTATTAAAACCTGCACAAATGATACCATTTCCCTGAAAACCACTATCGCACAAACAATTGTAACTACCAGCAAAATTTACACATATTGCATTACGACTGCAAAGATTAAGATCGGGACGGATACATTCATCGATATCTACAATCAAGTGAAGCCCAAATCAATTTCATGAAGATTTTATCGAAATACGCAATTTGTCAATTTGACGGTACGAAATGTTAACCAAATCCTAATTCTACCTTGACAAATTCCTCCAGTAGCAATAAAACCTTCGACACAATCACAGCTGAAAGAGCCGAGGCTATTAACACAGATGGAATTGCTCGGACATAATCCACTATTGCTACATTCATCGATATCTGAAATATTGCCAAGCAATAATCAAAATGATAAGAATTACATCATGCTCGATGTTAAGCAGTACCGCAGTGTCTTGTTACGTCAGATCTTTTCGTAACCTGCACGTAACGTCAGAACTAAAAATATTCTTATTGCTGTTCATTACCTCGACAAGTTCTCCTATCAGTGTTAAGTTGATAGCCAGTGCGGCAGCTACAGTAGTAGCTACCTTCTGTATTAGTACAATTATCTGCACAAATTGTAGGGTTGTTCTCACATTCATTTTCATCTTGCATCACGAATGTTGAGAAAAGATTAATTAAATGATCTAATTTTCTTACTGTTATAAACTCTATGCTTTAAAATATCATGCATATTTTGATACCTATGCAGGTGACTTGATCTGCGGCTAAGCTATATCCAAGATTGCAACTACAAGTAATCGTATTGTTGATTACAGCGCATAACTGTGTGCAATTGCTTGCGGTAGAATTGCATGTTACAATGGCTAAAGAGCAAAAAAATAAAAATCTTATCATATAAATAAGTACCTAATCGATTTACGAAAGCTATAACTTACGTGAGCATGTTTTATTATCGCTATTTAATGTATATCCTGGTCTGCATTCGCAACTATAACTACCATAATCGTTGATACAGATTTGATGACAGCGTTGAGTGATGGCACATTCATCAATATCTAGATGATAGAAAGTTAGATATACAAACTATTAAAACAAAAGATATTATTAAGTCCTAAAGTTTTACCGAAAGAGCATCAAAGTTTTATGCAACGAATTTTAGGTTAGTACAGCTAGCTGGAGTATCATAGAGAGCCTGACTACCACACTAATAAGCATATTTAATAGATGGGTCGATACCGAAATATTACTTGATGAATACCTTTACAGTCCAAATTGTTTGTATCAAGTTCAAATCCTGCTTGACATTGGCATGAATAATTACCAACCGTATTAATGCAAGTCTGGTTGCAAAGATTGTCTCCAGTTTCGCATTCATTAATGTCTTGATGAGTACAGCACATAAATCATAGCAAAGTATAGCTGAGATTAGCTGGCATGAAGTTGTATATAATTTATGCCGTTAGCTATATACAAAGCAAAAATTCAGTAGGACCTAACATGATTTTCATTACGTCAATTATCTAACGATACATTAACCAAAAGTTATAAGGTGATTTAAAAGGTAAGCTTACGGTATATATTTACTTACCGAAACATTTCTCTCCATCGCCTTGCAAACCGCCAGGACATGGTCCGCACGTAAATCCGATACCAGGCGCCGGTACCAGGGTGCAGGTCACATTTTCATAACAAGGACTACCAGCACATTCATCTAGTCTTTCAGTACAAAATGTACCAACCCATCCTGCGCTACACTGGCATACAGCATATCCTGTATCATTTATAGTTACAAACTCGACGCTTCAAGAATGGAAATTGCAAAGAAAAGGCGTTAATATTAATTTCATGCTTTCGTTAGCTATAAAGCCGTATGTCAATGTCAAAGTCATCAAATTAGCAGTAGCAAGATATTGCGGTACCATAAAAATATTAAAAACAGTAAAACTAGACGTTCCCTAATAATTCTTTATTCTTAAATCTTGTTGTAATCAATATTCATGCCGCAATTAATCGATATATTTATTCGTTATTTCATTAAGGGAAACAATTGTTCAATCTATTCAAGGGATTATCACAAAAACTTACTCGTACTGACACGTTCCGTTATTGGCACAATAGCACATAACAACAGATGGTTTGAAAATAGCTGATAAATTTTTGGAATTGGTAACAGCAAACTCGAAGGACAAATTCTCGTATGTACTAACATCCCAAGTAAAGGTATTTGTTTGATTGTCAACTGACGCACCAAGGGGTAAATTAACCGAGGTCACCGTTAATGTTTCCTTGCCATTAGGATCAGTAGCATTTAATGTTGTAGTAAAAGTCTGTCCATAGGTAACATTAAAAATACTTTGACCAGTTATTGTAGGCGGGAAAACAACTGTAAATTTGAATTGATATCGTTTATTGCAGTGACAAAAAGTGATTATTAAAAATCTTCTATTGGCATATAAAGACTTACTTATATCAGCTTGAGTGGTCGCAATAGCTTGTGAAATGTTCTTACCGCTAACAGCGACTGGAATACTTAGAGTTTCCGCAGCGTCAAAGAGACAAGCGCTGTCACCTTTACATAATTGAATTGCTTGATCGCGAATCTCTGTATTATTTTCGAATATCACGTTAATATCCTTGGAAAAGTTTGGTATAAAAGATGGATCGCTGTAGTTGCCCGTTCCCATACCAGGAGAGTAACTAAACAATGATGAGCTCGCATTTATTTGCCCTAAAGTCAAAGCATGACAAAAAGCAACATTAAATCGCATTATCGATCTAATATAACTAGTTTCAAGGCATACGTTGAGAGGCTTATTAGATAACATTAACAGCCTGATGATTAAGAGTATGTGAAAAAAGATTCTAAACTTTAACTAATGCATGGATGAATAAAACCATGCATAATAGAAGAATATGCAGTAAATCATCAAGTTTCGAATATACTAAAAATAGGTAGAGATACCATAAAAATTTAATTCGTTAAAAAACCGCAAGTAGCGTATTGCCTTGTCGGACGACCAATTAAAACGAGATAAATGAGCTATTACCGTATAAGCATCACTGATAATAATAACTAGGCGCAATTTTTTATGAAGAGAACGTTCAGTCTACTACTAGAACTCATGTTGAAATTAACAGGTGATGACAATTCTTTATCCTAGGGAACTACATGTAAATATCAAGGGGTAATAACAATTTGAGGCAGGATTATAACATTACATAATGCAAATAGTCATAATAAAATGCCAATTACTCTAAAAAGTTACATCCAAATAGGACCTTGAAAAATTCTGAATATCTACACCATTTTCTAATACCAGAAGTATATTAAAGTCATACTGATGTTGTTGATAGCAAGACCCTGCTATTTGCGAAAAGGTAATACTGTACGTAATTAGGTGAAGAGCCTATCTAGAAAAGGAAAACATGGAAAATTTTTCGAAGTAACTACTATTGTATGAGTGTTTCAATTTTATTTTCGATTTAACGATAATGTGTATGCTGTATAACTACCATAAAAGGATTAAGGCGTGGTTAAAGAGGATGTATGTAATCTTCATACAGTAGCTATTAATAAAGAGCTTGGATATCGGTAAGTAAAGTTACTTTTCGTTATTGCTAAGGTGTACGAGGAAGACTACTTTACGAAGTTAAATCTTACTATCTTGTTGCTTATTCAGATTGATTGCTTCCCCACTTAGATTGTAGAGACATTTGTTCTACATATAAGAGCTGAAAGTAAGGTTGTAGGGCATTATAGCGTTACTAATGGAAAAGACTCCGAAAACCACCTTATTATGTGCAAATTGAGTCTATATGATTTAGAATGTAAGGGTAATCTGCATCTTATAGTACAGTAGTATAATAGGCTTGAAAATTTGTTAAATTTACATATAGATCGAGGCAAAATAGCTTCCCAGATGAGGCATGAATACAAAATAATTGAATCACTATATTATATCGTTGCAATAGGTTGCAGAAAAGCCTTTATGCAAAATAAAGATATGCATATGAGATTTAAATATTTAATGGACTTACATAGCTGGCCAAATTGATGATAAATTTCTCGGTCTGTAGCATTAATGTTGAGGTAAGTTCCATCAGGACGCAAGAAATCATCTGTTACATTGCCGTTAAAAGTTCCTAATAGTCCTTTGGTGATTCCAAATATTGATTGAGAAGTTACAAGTGAAATGACCAGTGTTTTAGTTACTATCTCAATCTCCGCCGTTATACCAGATGTAAATGAAACTAAATATTTCGTGTCCTGTTTGGATATTTCAAGATTGTTGAACGATAACACAGTGTCATTGAGGAGATGGGTATCATTGTAGGTAGAATTTTTATTTACAGTGATTGTAACTGTATTAGTAATGGCATTTAGCTTTACTTCAACAGTATCTGAATCATTTTTAGACATAGCAAAAGCTGAAAAAACACTTCCTTTAGCCAACTGCGTCGTATTCGTAATGTAAGGCCTTCTAGTACGTCCTTGAAGTGTGAAGAAATTGTTATCCGATTCTAACAATGTGTACTCTCCAACGCCATTAAATGTATATGATTTACCATCTAGTGTTTGAATATGTGGATCACCCCACATCCACGCTATAACATATATTTAAGAAATTACATCAGTGATAAAAGGACAGTTTTATAACTAAATTTGCCTCTAAGAATATAAGTACAGACAGGTGAATTGGAGGCGTATTAATCTATGATATATCCATATCAAGAACTGATGAGCAACTGGAGAGAAGATATTTCACTATATATAGTACAGTAAATAGTAGACTTACACCAACGAGGTGGCCTGTAATTTCTACAAGTATCAATTGGTCTTCTATTCTGATACAGGTTGCATAAACGCGATAGTTTACAGCATGCTTTATAAGCTTCTTCATCAGCTAGCCGAAGGGAACGCGTAACATAAACAAATGAGCTGCCCGTCGGATAGGAACGTATTAATGCGCCTGCCCTATTTCTATTTGTAGAATAACAACAGCGTTGCCAGACCTAATTTGGGATATAGTCAAATTAAAAAAGTTAATGAATGACATTTGCAAGCGTACGCTCTTCTTTGTTCCATCTTCAATTTTGAAAAACAATTACCCTTGGCGGTCTCGACCACAAGTTGCTATACCTCGACGGCCATGTCCACCGCCATCCCCAACCTGGAAAAGAAAATCGAGATGTAGCGCAACCAGTTCTTCGGTTGTATCTAAATCTGGGATCCGCAATAGCTTGTGCTGCTCGGCAAGGACACGCTGGTAATGATCGCCGATAGTAAATAGAATATGCTTGCGCATTATACCATCGACTGCACTGAGTAGCGTAATTAACATGTTGGACATCGGGATCGTCCACTCGGAAAGCCCATTTGCCAATTTCTCCTGTATTGCCTCGATATTGATCAATCCTGAGGAGTTTTGTATTTCTTCTTTGCGACCAAGGTATTTCGTAATAATAAGGTGCCAATCCATAAGAATAACCGATACGTGCTCTAATCCATGGGGTTCTTTTCCACCAGTTGAAACCGTTAATTTCATAATTAAACAAACTGAAGAGATTCTTTCCATTTGATATCAATACCAATTGAAACGTGTTATACTATACAGAAAATCGTAAGGGGTAATTAGCAACTACAATATATATATATATATATATAATATAAACGCTACAATTTATCCATGTCCGCAATTATTGCACTATAAATAACTAAAAGAGGCAAAATTGACCACAAAATCAATAATTAATTATTGAAAGTGATACTACCTCATAAATTATTAAAGATAAAACCTTAATAAGTAACTACTGTATCCCGCTATTCTTAAGAGAGTGAGCTTACCTCACGAGGAAGGCGATTCCAGTAATACCAATATGGATAAGCGACCAATTTGTACCAAGTAATGACAACAACATGAGTTGCCGTAAAGTTGTTCACCGTTTTCCGAAATATACCATACAAGGCATTATTAGTATCGTTGGCCATTAGCTGTTGAAATCGATTGACATCATTAGTAGCGTTCCTGAGAATTTCATCTGATATTGGAGTCTGTTGGTAGCTTAAGTATTGCTGGTAGTAAACATGAGATACGCTTTGCCTTCGAAGATCGGAATCAGCAAAGTATGGTGCAATGATTGCACGGTTAAGTGGCCTTGGAAACGGACGGGTTGTAAAGCCCGGATATGGAAATCCCAACGAAATAACTCCATCAACAGAGATCTGAGTATTAAATCAACACACTTTAATTATTACCAAAAGGAAATATTGCAATTGGAAGTCGTGAAATACATATATTTATGTGATTATTACAATCATACAGTAATTTAACTAAGTTAGTTTGATTGGTATTACTACGAAGTATCATTAGTATCATTCAGTCTATTTACGTATAATCCTCTGTATGATGTTTGCATATATGAAATCGGCTCCCTTAAATATAGATATCTATAGCCTTGATCCGTTCTACCAAACGATCTATCCCCAAATTGTGCTCCGTAAGGATATAACCTAGTAGCTAAAATATTTAGCATCGATTGAGGTTCAATGCGTGCTGTGGTAATCAATGGAAACCTGGCCAATAGTCAGGGATATTACGTAAAATTGGGATTACCTTCTTGAACGCATTGAAATCCATTGCCTTGCAAACCATAGTTGCAAACACAATAATAAGATCCAGGGGTATTATAGCAAGTCGCTAATCGACTACAGGTATGTCCACTGTTGCACTCGTTGATATCTAGATGCAATAATTTAAGCTGATGAACAGTACTTATAAACTACTGAAATATTATCTATGAAAGTATAATCACCAAAGCAAAAGAAGCCACCCCGTCACTAACCTGAACAACTCCTACCATTACCAAGAAATCCAGAAGAGCAACTGCACTCATATGAGCCATAAAGATTAATACATGTTGCGTTATGATGACACTGATGCTGATTGGTTGAGCATTCATCGATATCTAGAAATGAAAAGTACAAATATTGTTGGGAATAAATTCATAGATGCTTTACAACTAGATATCGAAACAAAGAACGTACCTTGACAGTATGTACCATTGCCCTCAAATCCAGACATACATGAACATGTATAGGAACCGATAGTATTATTACAGGTACTATTACTATGACATTGATTATTGGTGGTGCACTCATTGATATCTAGATATAGATTTTAAGAACAATATAATTATTAATGCATTAAATATCAGCAGAAATCATAAACTTGCGATTTCATTACTACCTTGACAATTTCGACCATTACCAGTATATCCTACTATGCAAGAGCATGCATACGAACCAATTGAATTTATGCAGTTGGCCTTACTATGACAATTGCTTTGATTCATTAAACATTCATCAATATCTATAAATGTAAAAGAATAATTTATAGCTTTTACATAAAATAAAGCTATCAATAATGATATTGCATAACTCATTGCCAATAAACTATAAGCTTCACAACTGGTAACAAAGTAAAGATGATTAAATACCATTGCAAGTTATTCCATTGCCAGTAAAACCTATTTTGCATAAACAAGCATAGGATCCTATAGTGTTCTGACATGAAGCGTTGGTATGACAATGATCTGTACCAGTTTGGCATTCATTTATATCTATCAACAGAATCACTTATCAATAAGCAATGTTCATTGATAATAATTTCTTCAATTACATTCTGATTATCATTTTATTAATGGCTAATCAATCAGAATTTACCAACGCAAGTAACTCCATCTCCTAGGTACCCTTGGTTACACGAGCAGTTAAATGAACCACTGGTATTAATGCACGTAGCATTAGTACTACAGTTATCAAGGTTATCTAAGCACTCATTAATATCTACGCATAGAAAGCATAAAAGGCTAAATGTTAACATCGACTTAAATTATATATAATTAACGCTAATGACCCTCGTAAACGTGAATATAGTGGCATTACATTCACTTTCATCCACAATTAGGAAATTGAAACTTAATATTTGCAATATTAACTAATAAAACTAAAATGTTGCTATATTATAACGTAGCTTTTATAACTGCTTAAATAGCTTTCAAACCTGTACAATATGTGCCATTTCCAGTAAATCCAGATTCGCATAAACAATTATACAACCCAGATGTGTTAGTACAGATTGCGTTAACGTGGCATAAGTTAATATCGACGGAACAATCATAAACGCCAGGTAACTTTGAAGAAGTTACTATAGCTGTAAATTCGATGAACGCATGATCATTAAACTATTCATCGTTACTTAATATTTAAACAATTATCAAATAAATTCTTTGTAAGCAAAGAGCGGCATCCGTGGCTACACTTTAAAATCGTTATAGTCATACTGTTACACACCTTCTGATATGGTTGATGGCACAATTGTCGCTGATTCTAGTATTTGCGTTGAAATCATTGCAGAGCTACTCGTAAGGTAACTGGTTCCAGGAATCGAATCAATCGAAGCAATCGAGGCTATATGAGTTGCAGAAGAATTTTATGGAATCATAAGTAACTAGAATACCGTATCTGATTTCAAGAAATATGTTTAAAAACTTTTAACAAAAAATAATTATACGAAAGTTATATTATCAGTTAGATAATTAGATGCAATCGCTGCTACTTTACCAGAGCTGGCAATTGGTACTTTAGTCGTCGAGTAACCAGATGAATACATAGAGGAAGTTAACCTTACATCGAAAACTGATGATGTATATTTGACCGAGCTAGCTAGATTAACAACCGCAGAAGAATCGATTGTATTACGCAACGATGATAAAATCAGAGGAACCGAAGCGGACGCTGTCATATATTCTGACGACTGCAAAGATAAAGTTGAATCTAAGTTTGAGAGTAAAGCTGTAGAAGATGAAATTAGAGGAACCGAAGCGGACGCCGTCATATATTCTGACGACTGCAAAGATACAGTTGAATCTATGTTTGAGAGTAAAGCTGTAGAAGATAAAATCAGAGGAACCGAAGCCGACGCTGTCATATATTCTGACGACTGCAAAGATATAGTTGAATCTAAGTTTGAGAGTAAAGCTGTAGCAGCTGTAACGGATCCTAATGAATCAATACTTGGCGAACTACTGCCAAAATTTAAGAGAGTAGAGGACTGTGACTGTGATAATGTAA
Source organism: Trichoplax adhaerens (assembly GCF_000150275.1). Taxonomy (NCBI): domain Eukaryota; kingdom Metazoa; phylum Placozoa; class Uniplacotomia; order Trichoplacea; family Trichoplacidae; genus Trichoplax; species Trichoplax adhaerens. Next base: position 7,329,875 of record NW_002060944.1, on the reverse strand, counting down.
CATATTCAATTGTACTTGTATGGAAATTCGGCAATACGGAAGATGTCGTAGAACTTAGTAAACCTTCGACTGTTATACTACCATCAACGCTTGGCGAATAAACTGAGTAAAATGCTGATGTTGTCGAATATTGTGATTTCAGCGTAGATTCGACCAAAATGCTAATAGTACCTGGCTGCAAGGAAGTGGTTACACCAAATAACTCGCTAGTTAAGCTAGAACTGTTAAAATTAGAGGGTAAAATTTCTGTGTAACTGGTTTGCTGTGATGAATCCGATGTTACAGCTATCGAGCCTTTTTTAGAGAGTGTAACCCCAGTTACGGAGCCATCAGTAGTAGATATCACAGGAAATTTAGTAAATGACAAATCCAAAACTGCGGAACTACTAATACGTGTTGATAAAGAAGCAGAATACGTTTGTAATACTGATAAAAATTCGGATTGATGGGCAGATGTAGTCGAAATAACACCTACACCTGCTCCTGCAGAAGATTCAATGGTGCCATCAGAATTCGATGGATAAGTAAAAACTGACGACAAAGTTGCTAAATAATCGGTCTGCTGAATAGAAGGAGTCGAAATGATATCTGTACCCGACGAAATAATAGACTTGATCGTACTCGGCAATTCAATACCAAAACTACTGCTATACGATCTTCCTAAATGCGAAGTAGCTAGTTTTGAAGTTACTGAATATTCGGGTTGTGTTGTCGCAGTAGTTATTATTCCAACATCAGATTGCGTAGAAATACTTGTAGAACTTGATTCAATTATTACCGAATCAATACTGACAGAAGCCAAAGAATAGGCCGAAACTGATAGCGTAGTCAATGAATCTCCTAGCAAGACTACTGACTTGGACAAACCAATAGCAGTGCCAGATACAATAGGAGACTCGAAAGCACTGCTATCAAAAGCGATAGAGCTATCAATAATATCGATAGATGATGGTATAATCGATATTCTCTCTATCGATGTCGCTATACTACTAATATCGTCTATATAAAATAAAGATTTAGAAAATTTATTACAGTCGAATATTTACTTCTATATCTATATATCTACAACATATTCTAACCTGACGATGCTATAACGCTCGCTGTTATTTCTCTATCGTCTAAAGATGATACCGGTATATTGTCTGATATTATACGTGTACTACGCTCATCTGTAGTACTTGTTTCTATCTCGCTTTGACTTTCTATTTCTCTTGGTAGTACTGTCGATGTTAGTATGTCTTCTAACGACGATGGCGTTGCAAGTATCGATTCTGATATTATTGTGCTAATAGCTTGTGATTGTATACTGCTATCGAAAGCGATAGAGCTATCAATAATATCGATAGATGATGGTATAATCGATATTCTCTCTATCGATGTCGCTATACTGCTAATATCGTCTATATAAAATAAAAAATTTAGGAAATTTATTACAGTCGAATATTTACTTCTATGCATATACATGAACAAGTAAGCCTAACCTGACGATGCTATAGCACTCGCTGTTATTTCTCTATCGTCTAAAGATGATGCCGGTATATCATCTGATGTTATACGTGTACTACGCTCATCTGTAGTACTTGTTTCTATCTCGCTTTGACTTTCTATTTCTCTTGGTAGTACTGTCGATGTTAGTATGTCTTCTAACGACGATGGCGTTGCAAGTATCGATTCTGATATTATTGTGCTAATAGCTTGTGATTGTATACTGCTATCGAAAGCGATAGAGCTATCAATAATATCGATAGATGATGGTATAATCGATATTCTCTCTATCGATGTCGCTATACTACTAATATCGTCTATATAAAATAAAAGATTTAGAAAATTTATTACAGTCGAATATTTACTTCTATATCTATATATCCACAACATATTCTAACCTGACGATGCTATAACGCTCGCTGTTATTTCTCTATCGTCTAAAGATGATACCGGTATATCGTCTGATGTTATACGTGTACTACGCTCATCTGTAGTACTTGTTTCTATCTCGCTTTGACTTTCTATTTCTCTTGGTAGTACTGTCGATGTTAGTATGTCTTCTAACGACGATGGCGTTGCAAGTATCGATTCTGATATTATTGTGCTAATAGCTTGTGATTGTATACTGCTATCGAAAGCGATAGAGCTATCAATAATATCGATAGATGATGGTATAATCGATATTCTCTCTATCGATGTCGCTATACTGCCAATATCGTCTATATAAAACAAAAGATTAAGAAAATTTATTACAGTCGAATATTTACTTCTATATCTATATATCCACAACATATTCTAACCTGACGATGCTATAACGCTCGCTGTTATTTCTCTATCGTCTAAAGATGATACCGGTATATCGTCTGATGTTATACGTGTACTACGCTCATCTGTAGTACTTGTTTCTATCTCACTTTGACTTTCTATTTCTCTTGGTAGTACTGTCGATGTTAGTATGTCTTCTAACGACGATGGCGTTGCAAGTATCGATTCTGATATTATTGTGCTAATAGCTTGTGATTGTATACTGCTATCGAAAGCGATAGAGCTATCAATAATATCGATAGATGATGGTATAATCGATATTCTCTCTATCGATGTCGCTATACTGCTAATATCGTCTATATAAAATAAAGATTTAGAAAATTTATTACAGTCGAATACTTACTTCTGTATCTATATATCCACAACATATTCTAACCTGACGATGCTATAACGCTCGCTGTTATTTCTCTATCGTCTAAAGATGATACCGGTATATCGTCTGATGTTATACGTGTACTACGCTCATCTGTAGTACTTGTTTCTATCTCGCTTTGACTTTCTATTTCTCTTGGTAGTACTGTCGATGTTAGTATGTCTTCTAACGACGATGGCGTTGCAAGTATCGATTCTGATATTATTGTGCTAATAGCTTGTGATTGTATACTGCTATCGAAAGCGATAGAGCTATCAATAATATCGATAGATGATGGTATAATCGATATTCTCTCTATCGATGTCGCTGTACTACTAATATCGTCTATATAAAATAAAAGATTTAGGAAATTTATTACAGTCGAATACTTACTTCTATATCTATATATCCACAACATATTCTAACCTGACGATGCTATAACGCTCGCTGTTATTTCTCTATCGTCTAAAGATGATGCCGGTATATCGTCTGATGTTATACGTGTACTACGCTCATCTGTAGTACTTGTTTCTATCTCGCTTTGACTTTCTATTTCTCTTGGTAGTACTGTCGATGTTAGTATGTCTTCTAACGACGATGGCGTTGCAAGTATCGATTCTGATATTATTGTGCTAATAGCTTGTGATTGTATACTGCTATCGAAAGCGATAGAGCTATCAATAATATCGATAGATGATGGTATAATCGATATTCTCTCTATCGATGTCGCTATACTGCTAATATCGTCTATATAAAATAAAAATTTAGGAAATTTATTACAGTCGAATATTTACTTCTATATCTATATATCCACAACATATTCTAACCTGACGATGCTATAACGCTCGCTGTTATTTCTCTATCGTCTAAAGATGATACCGGTATATCGTCTGATGTTATACGTGTACTACGCTCATCTCTAGCACTTGTTTCTATCTCACTTTGACTTTCTATTTCTCTTGGTAGTACTGTCGATGTTAGTATGTCTTCTAACGACGATGGCGTTGCAAGTATCGATTCTGATATTATTGTGCTAATAGCTTGTGATTGTATACTGCTATCGAAAGCGATAGAGCTATCAATAATATCGATAGATGATGGTATAATCGATATTCTCTCTATCGATGTCGCTATACTACTAATATCGTCTACATAAAATAAAAGATTTAGGAAATTTATTACAGTCGAATATTTACTTCTATATCTATATATCTACAACATATTCTAACCTGACGATGCTATAACGCTCGCTGTTATTTCTCTATCGTCTAAAGATGATACCGGTATATCGTCTGATGCTATACGCGTACTACGCTCATCTGTAGTACTTGTTTCTATCTCGCTTTGACTTTCTATTTCTCTTGGTAGTACTGTCGATGTTAGTATGTCTTCTAACGACGATGGCGTTGCAAGTATCGATTCTGATATTATTGTGCTAATAGCTTGTGATTGTATACTGCTATCGAAAGCGATAGAGCTATCAATAATATCGATAGATGATGGTGTAATCGATATTCTCTCTATCGATGTCGCTATACTACTAATATCGTCTACATAAAATAAAACGTTAAAAGATTTTTATTATATGTAATTCTTATTTATATGAAGATATTCGGATTTTTACTTCTATTATATGTTATATATAAAATCTGTTCTAACCTGTCGATTTTATAACACTCGTTGTTATTTCTCTATCGTCCAAAGATGATGCCGGTATATCTTCTGATGTTATACGTGTACTACGCTCATCTGTAGTACTTGTTTCCATCTCGCTTTGACTTTCTATTTCCGTTGGTAATGCTGTCGATGTTAGTAAATCATCTAATAACGATGGTGTAGCAATTATTGATTCTGATATCATTGATGACTCAATTAATGTTGATTGGCTTGATTCTTGGCTAGTTATATCTTTAATAACAAAGTGCAAATGATAAAGTGTCATAAATTATTTTAGCAATTATATGTACCGCATATGGTTAAAGCAGCCTCCTTTGCATAATTGCCCATGAATGAAGACATCAATTTTTTAAAATAAACACGCAAATTTCTGTAATATTTCTAATCCTATTATAACTATTACGAGTCTATTTTAACCTGCTATGGATATAATCTCGCTAGATATTGGCGGAACTATGGATAATTGTGATGACAAGTCTTGCAATATTGCTGAAGAACTTTGTTGCAAATTTGTAGTGACGTCGACATCACTCTGGCTTTGTGCCTCCAGCGATACCACCGTAGAAATTAGTTCATCTTCATCCACAGACGACACTAAAATACTCGGTACGTTAGATATGATGCTTCCTTGACTAGCACCTATTGAATACACAATTGATTAGAAAATTAAAAATTTTAATGATCTATTGTATTGAAAGAGTTAAGTTAAAATTTAAGTATATCAAACTATAAAGCATTACCTATCGAAGAATCAAAGATGCTTGCAAGTATTGATATAGTTGTATCCGCTGCAAAAATAAATGAACTCTGCTGAGATAATTCGACTGAAATAAAGAAAGGAGAAAGTGTCATTATAAATATACGTAAGACCAACATGAAATATTTAAATTAAGATATTGACCGCGTATAATGGAAATTTAGCATCCTAACAGTAGGAATGTAAATTCCAAAAGTATGTAATGGTAGAAATAATCTTTTCATATTTTATAACTTTAATTAATCCCGATATATTTGTATCCATATACATAATAGGTACATCATTTCGATACAAGTATGGACTTTTACAATCCTTTAAGTACGCCTATAGTACTGGATATGCCGCACATGTATAGTAGTATGATATTTTGTTCATAAAAATAGAACTATAACCTGTTGATGTAGCCGGGATATTACTATCAGAAGCAGTCTCACTGTCTAGCAGTGAAATTAGTTGAAATGATGTAATGGTTTGATCAAGCTGAGATGAAGGCACTTGGTCAATAGGCCCGGTGGTGGCGGCTAGTGATAAAATCTGCAGATCTTCTGAAATGACAGTAGAGGCAATACCATCTATTGCAGTCGATTCCGATTGATTGGTTAAAGTTGTGAATGCAGTCGTGACAGCATCAGAAGGAATGTTACTCTCTATCGCTGAAAGTGTCTGGAAGGATATCGCGGTAACATCAAGTTGAGATGAAGATTCTTGGTTAACTAGACTAGTTACGATAGCTTGTACGGAGGTTTGTAATAGATCTGAGACCGCAGTAGAAATAATATCTTCCGCTATAGTCGATTCTGGTGGATTCGATGCCAGGCCATCCAAACTATTGGCAATAGATTGCGATTGAAAGCTGATCGTCGATCGGCGTGCTAATACTATCCACTTGGCTTCTCGATATCACGCCAGACGTTGAAGTATAATCGCTCTGTGTTTGTGCTGCTAGCAAGAAAATGGAGGTTAATACTGGTATCTCTAGTATGTTATTCAGTGATTTATTACACACTATACTTTCCTATTGATGTCCATTTTATAATTACTATGCTGTAGGTAAAATAGCCCAAAGTATTATCGATATTGCCATACTATACTTTCATACCTAATTGTGTACTAGTCAGGTAGGAAAGGATCGATTGCGTATCTTCATCTCGAGCATTTGAAGTAACAAGGTCTGAAAGGGAAATAAAAAAGCTTATTTTGCGATCATATATAATAAAGTCAAAGAAAGGACGCTTGACCACATTGAATATCCATTCTAATGCAATTGATTAATAAAATTATATTGAAAAATAAGTAGTTTAATGTCAGTTAACATTGTATTCTTCATCATATATGATACGAGCTTGTCATTTTAGAATATGAAACACTTGAAATCATTGGCTAAGTAAAACATGTTCGAGAACGTAGTGAAATTTTTCCAAGGTAAATCCAACAACCTTACCTTGCCTTTTGATCTATCCTATCAGTTTATTTTACAAGTATTCTTTATTAACGGTAAAATCTCAATCAAATAACCTCTCGATAATCAATAGGATAAATTCGGAGATAAAAAAATTCCATTTTCAGTTCCATTACTAAATTGGAAGTGCCTAGTTGGCGCCGCTTACAAATGGCTGCGCAAAATGGCGAATACCGACGATCTTAGCAGCGGTAGTGAAATTATACCCTACAATCACTGTAGCATACAATAGTCTACAGCTCATACAATACACGATAGAATACTGAGTAAGTTAGATCTCAGTATAAGAAGAAAGAAAGAAATCCCCAGCCACGTTTTTCTACGGGCGGCCATAATACTCTAGTGTATAAACGATAGAGTACTACATGCTATAGTACCCTACTATGTGACCTTATTTCAATCCTTCGCCTGCTGAAGGTAATTAATTCAGAATTGCATTTTAAGTACAGTAGCCATTCGTAGTCATAGTATGGAAGTATCATTCTTTCGATTCATTTCAATCATCGATACCGATATCATAATAATATCAATTCTATGTTGACGATTTCGCTTACAATAAATGATATCGATAGTTGGGTAATAAAGCGAGCATAAGGCTTTAACATTTACAACTCCTGGACGTCGACAGCGGTAGCCACGTAACAAAAATTTTAAGCTAAAAACCCAATTATCATCGTCAAGTTAGACACTTATCCATCACAGTAGTTGAATGGAATTAATCGGATTATTAAATTATATCTTTTACGGATTAATTTAATTTAATTTACGGTAACTTGTATGGCACTACCAACAAAAAAAAGCGTCATAAGATTTATACAGTCAGCACCCGTAAAATCGCTATTTGCGCAAATTAATACTACAAGGAAAATAATTTCAGCCTTAACGTTTTCAAATAAATGATTATACATTAATATAGCCGATAATCTCACTCAAGGCTCAACATCATAATGCAAATAGTAATAAAGATTTCCTCTTGACTTGCTTTCGTTGGCAGTACAGGCGTGCTATGAGTTCGCTTTATATATTCGTAGATAGTTATTGTCTCCAGAGAATTATGATTATTTAACAAGATAGATGAGGTAAATCTAGAGTTCATACTTACCATCAGCAAGTTGGCTCGATCGGAAACTGAAATCACTGACTAGCACGTTAGAATTTTGAATATCACCTAATCATACAGTAAAAAGTATAAAATTGATTAGAAATCACAGCGTAGAAAATTACCTCACAATATAAGATTAAAAACAGTGTTAGCACACGATGCTTTCTTGATAAACTACCGTCAAGAATGGTAATGCGATTACTGTAGTGAAACGATTCTAGGATCTGTAACTTAAGAAGTAATTTAATTGATACTATATAAGATCGAAAGTATTATTAGCGAGGGATGATTTGTTAATTAACTGCTGTAAATATCCCGGAAATACGATTACTGTAGTGAAACAACTCGAGGATCTATGACATTAGAGGTAATCTAATTGATACTAGAAGATAGAAAATTATGTTAGCCTGGGATAATTTCTTGATAACCTACTGTAATGAATGGATATGCTAGCTAGAAAACGGTAGTGCAATTACTGTAATGAAACGACTCTAGGATCTGTGACTTCATTGTAACTTAATTTACGCCGTAAGATTCCAATGCTAGCCTGAAATACTTTCTTAATAAACTGTCAAGAATGGATATCTTGGTTATAGAATGGTAATGGATTACTGTAGTGAACAACTCTAAGATCTGTAACTTTATAGGTAAGCTAAAAGTATATCTTTTCTCTTTACACATAAAATTCAATCATGTGCGTGCACTTAAGACCTTCCATTTCATGATGGAAAGATATTTTTTACATTAATGGATACAAAATATTAGTTTGAACCTAAATCTTCTCTTTCAAAATAGATTTAGATGAATCATGTTATTCATTATGACGAAAAAATCTGTTGAGTACCGAAATAATTTTATTTTCTATTCATCAGCTATATTTCTACTTTTAAGCACTAATAAAACGCCTCAAAAATAAAATGCCGAAAATTCCTTTTTCTTGCTTAACTCTATTTTGTGATATAAATTAATTCTGTAATCTCACGATCGATCCTATAAGCATGATCTATCTTTGAGTACTACATAAGTTAATATACCATAATTAGATTGATAATATTTTTATAAAATAAATCCCAGATTATCTTAATCAAGAGTAATCTTGAAGTAAGCACATACAAGAAGTTTAAGAGTACAACAACTATTCAAAACTAATAATGAATACATATATTCATGCTAGGAGAGTCATAAACGACATCGGTTTAACTCAGTTGTGGGTAATAATATTTCAGATATAAATGATGAGGATGATAACTAATATACGCCCAACCACGGATTCACGTTTTTCAATGATCGGCATTTTTGAATGTACTCATAAAATGAGAATGCACTCATAAAATGAAATTGTTTCAAACTTACCTAAAGTTGGGCTAGGTAGGCATAGCGATATCAAAATTATGTGCAGAAAGAGCTTTAATAATGGCGATTGGAAGATGGACACAGAATTTTTCTTCATTTTTTCTCAATTTTAGATAAATTCTACCTGTTGACTAGACAAGATTTCAATTCTTGCCTGCCCATCATAAATGACTAAACTCGGTAACCAACGTCAGTATAATTCACTCGTAAATTATACTTTATGATGCGACAAATAGAGTCTAAGTGATTTCCCTTCACATCATTGTTAATAGCTTCAACTATTGTCATTTAATACCACAATTATCATTCATTAATCGTGTAGTTTCATCAGTTTAACTCTATGTACTGTATGAGTATGTTAGTGGCTTAACTACTCCTAACTGCATTCTATTTTTCATGTTTTAATGATAGGTTCAGACGTCGTCGTGCCTTATTGTCTAGAACCAAATCTAACTTTTGTGCTTTATATGTATTTAGGCTCATCATTCCTCCTCTGTAGGCCCCATGCTGAACTCAAACATCCCTACAACCTGTTAGCTTGATATTAGTGGTGAGTAATCACAATGGCATGCTATGAAAATCGCTATCGATCTGCGTCATTCTAAAAAGAAAAATAATTTCGTCTGCTGATCTAGCGCTCAATTAAACTTTCCTATCAGTAAAATTAAACAGATTAAGCATAGGTTAAATTATCAAATTTAGTGCCCTTGATATCAATGATCATAAAGCATTGTCAACGACAACGATATAACTTGGCACATTACAAGAATTTCTATAACAATGCATGGACATACAGAAGTATATTTATTTAACGCTTAAAATAAAGTTCGACAACATAGGAAAAATAGTATCTAATTCGTTATGACTTATGAAACTGTATATGAGATGGGATTGTTGTTTTCTAGTAAAATTTTGATAATATAACAGCAGTAGGTTATATTAGTTATTATAATGCAAATAATGGATACAATGGCGCAGCGGATACACGACATAAGTCTACCGTGTATTCCTTTGATCTATTATTATTATGCTTATTTAAAGCGCAATAAATCATGTATACGCGCCCATTGAATAATTGTACATCAATGGCATCACTGTTCATGTATCTCTCACCAGTAGTACTACACATAGATAATTTTTGTGAACTTATATATATAACAGAGCTTTCGAAAATTTATATAAAGTTAGATCAGTAGAATTTCTTCCACGCTGAACCCGGCTCATTTTAAAATCAACCTTTCCATTAATTCACTTACTACATGCTACATCACCACCTGTTAAAAACATGAATTACAGCAGAGAACTTGCTAGAGTCTCAGCAATTGATTGTTATCTATGACGTAAATCAATAACTATATATAATTAAGTAATTATAATACAGTTACAGACGATTCTTATTGTTATCAAAGTGATGATTAATAATTGTGATTGGGATATCTTACTCGGACAAAAGTATAGTAGTACGGTTTTGCTTCAAATCAGCGATGAATACTTTCTGAAACTGTCAGAAAACTTGATAGCAACATGGCGATCTCTGTTTGTTATCATATCTGCAGCTAATTATTGGATATTAATATCGAATTTCTTTAATAACGATAAACTGCCTTTTAAGCCTTATGGTAGTAGTATCATCAATTATTGTTTCTTATTTGACTTTCCGTCAATATGACAATGCCTAATCATAAGAAAGTAAAATTTTATTGTATTTCCTTCCTCATACATTATGATATCGCGATCATTTAATTCTATAAGGAAATATCGTAACTATGTTCCTATCCTTAAATAGTTTAATCTATAAAGCCATCTTGCAATTAGCAGATAATAAAATATAGCTTAAAATATTTTTATTACATTATTACTTCAATCAAGATTTAAACATGATAAAAAAATTTTCTACTACAAGCAACTTAGAGTAAAGGATCTCAAACAGCCTTTATTAGCCGACTAATTTACGCTTCTAGTTTTATAATCCTCCTTATTGTTTATCATCTTGATATATTTTATTTTATGAAGTGATTTTTGTTCTCATTTATTTGGCAGCGTCAGGGCAATGCCTGTTTTAAATCGTGATAAACACGGAAATGTTTTCCTGACGGGATACGATGCTGCTCATAGCAGGATATAATCTGCAATAACATGACAGTGCCAACGTTGAACTGTCGTGGCTCCTAAAACTTTATTGTAAAGAAATTGTTAGCACGGTAAGACTAAAGTGTATTGACAACCTAGAACTAAAATATCAAATGTTTATGACTATCATAGCCATGAAATAAAACTAGATCTAAATATTGGATCATTCAACTTCAATGTATGTGCTTATACTAGTAACATCAGCAATCGATACTAGTAATTATTAAAGTGTATATTCCGGTAAAGTACGGGTCTACAATCATTGATAGCAAAATTTATTGTGCCAATTTTAGTTAGTAGTAAATTATCATTTCCTTTATCTATATTTTTGACGTAGGAATACTAAAATAACTAGATACAACTTTTACTCTGGGATCGCGAGCTATACATCAACTTAAAAGTTCCTATAATATATGCTTTGGTAAAGTAAGTACTTACCATCATTTGATAATTTATTGTTTAATTTTATTAAGAAATAAATTATCGTTCCCTTTATCAATAGTTTCAATATAACACGTTCAACAACTACAAGGGTTATTAGCAAGAAATTTTAAGCTACTTAAATGGATATGCATGCCAAACGAGCATACGTATAAGTATAACTCAGTTTTTCCTGCCTCTCCCGATTGATTCTCAGAACAGTGGAGATCTGCGTGTACCATCACGTGAAAAATCTTGTCGAGACTATCAATTGGCTGAGAAGGCAGCTCAATCTAGGAAATATCCAGCTGAGACTTTGTGCTCTATTAAACAACCAATGAATAATAACAAATAGGAGTAAATATGCCGCAAACAGACAACTTTGCGTAGAATCAAAAATAATTTCTAATTAAAGCCCTGTTACGAAAAGCATATAGACCGCAACCTTTTAAATTATGGAACAATTATTATTCTATAATTAAATTATAGTCTATACGATAGAACTCCAAGAATCTTAGTTACATAATTATCTTGCTCTGTAACGTATCTATCCATTGGTTAAAATATAGGAGTATCTGTAATTTTGATACAGTGCCCTCGCTTCTATGTCAAATTTATATCTTATTAGATATTTCAACCTGATCTCCAATTGATCTTGCATATTTGATGTAATCTTGTTATTAATGATCATAATTTCCAAAAACATTAAAAAAATAGTCTATAGTTTATCTATTACGGTATGAGCGTCGATAATTACCCCAACCTCGCCCGTTATTATCTAAGAGAAATAATGAAAAGAAATCATTATTACGATAATTACAGCCTTATCAGTAGAAAATAATATTTATTTGTAGCTATCTAGATCAACGATCTTGGATCAAGTAACGGGACGGTGGCATTAGATTCTTGAATGTACCCTATATTTTGGATAGTGATGATAGTTCCTAAAATACACTGTTCACTACTTCCGTGGAGTCCGTCACCGCTGCAGCATATTCCATTTATCGCAATCAACATATGGTGCCGCGCCCGCCAAAGCATATGAATGAGATGATTCAAAAATCAAGAGTGGAACTGATTAAGATACTAAAATGATTACTCTATCATAGTACATTATAACATTCATGTCTAAGCATAATTCACGAATTAATATAATCATGACAAGAGATAGGAAATTATTATCCAAGTACCGGATCGCAATACAATATAGCTTTTGAAAGCAACAATACAACGCCGAAATCTTCGTTCATAATTACAATTTTACTTCAATAATATCACTGATCAAGACCTAATTTATGGACTTGTAATTGTATGTCAGATAGAACTGATGATTAATAGCATGGTCTAACATCAATTGCAAAGCTTCAGAAATTAGATCAAATAATTGACCTATTTTTATTTGCATCTCAATTAATGATACTTTAACATTCTCCTTTAAAGATATGAAATAATAATTTTGTGGAGCAGTAGATTTATATAAGTGATTGATACTACCATTAATTGCGAGAATAGGCCTTTTTAATCCTAGCCCTAGGCATAAAATACTTGCACTACCTATCAATTTAGACAAATGACACATCAATTACTTTTATACTGTACCATGATTTAAAATACGCGTATATCTAAAATCCCTTTTTAATATTAGTATGCTTTAAAGACGATAATGATATAGCTTCAAGCAATAATTACAGAATCATAAATAAATGAAATCTGGTCTCCAATCTAACTTAGGTATTATGGTCTTTCTCTCGATTAAACCTACTTAAGAATCTCACAAATTTCGTATTTTGTACATTACATTGCTATACCATTGATTATAATTTAAATAGTATATTTCCTTTTACGTAATCATGCAATAGTGTTAACTATTGAATTGTAGATAATTAGTTATGATTCGCCATGGAATGCGAATTACTGTAGTTGGAGTGAAGATATATATAGATTTGCTAATAATTACGGTAACTTTTAAGATTACCACAGCAGATAGGCATATCTATCGTTATATTTACGTCAATAACTTGATTAGGGTGTGGTATCTATCTATTGTAAAGATTTAACATATTATTCACTAAGTATACATTAATAATCCGCATGGGAGTTCAAAAATAATCAGGTGCTATTATTACTGGTGTCATAAAGAAAGTAATATAAACTGCTTTCTTAGCAACTTAAAATGCATTAGGTACCGTAGCAATGTTAACGAATGCTGGCGATTTTTTAATAAAAATTAGTTTTGCACGTTACTAGTTCACTTTTATCTCTGCATCAAAGTTAGTTTAGCATCATTAGCGACACATACTAGCTATAATCTCTTAAACTTCGGATATTGGCTGTAACCTATACATAAGCAACTAGTTATACTTACACAATAACATACTTTCTCACTTCATGTCCGTCGTAAAGATTTTACTAATTGGCATCCACTCATATTAATTTTGTAAGATTATAATTTTTGCAAAGCCTTAGGTCCAGGTGATCAATTTTATCAAAACAAAATTCATAATGAGCTTAAAACGCGCTTGTATTGAATAGACATGCAAACAAATATCGATTTTGCTACTTATCATATTTCAGTGTTTTTTCAGATACTGTATCTAACTCTAGGCTCATAAGCTAAAATTGTTTTATTTTTCAAGTTTTAATCTACGATATTTACCTGTATAGACATATGTACGAGCAGAAATTATTGCTCATAAAACTATACACACGTTTATAATGCAGCATCAATAAAAGGGATTACCTAGCATTACATTATCAGAATCACACCTACAGTACAAATCACCATAGTTATTGCACATACTGTATACAGTACTATCTAATGGATATTATAGATCTAATCCCTTTACAAATTCATATTTCACATATGTGAATCTATGTCAAATATGGTTACGTGACTAATTTTTACAGTTTGTGTACAAGAATATTGTAAGGAAAGGTACACGAATTATTCGTTTAAGCTAACGTCCAAACTTACAATTAGTACACCACTATAAAGCAATCATGATCAATGAATAGGCATGACATTACTATTACAATAGATAGATTCTCAGATACAGTATAATTTTTATTCACCATTACATAAGTCTAAAGACCGGAATATAATTATCCAATAGCGGTCTTAATTCTAGAAATTTAGCAATAAAATCACGATACTGTAGATGAAACACTATTCGGCTAAACAGCTTGATAAAGTAAGAGAATTTTAACTGAAAATCTGGACAAAAGAGATATTACACAATCTAATTTGGGAAATTTAATCCCAAGAGCACACAGTTACAGTAAATAAGCAAGAACGTTTACAGTCATGATCAATAGCGTATCTATAGGTACGAATAATAATAATATCCGCATGTTATCAATAGCGCTAATAAAGTTGAAGACGATTGCATATGATGATTAATTGGTAAATATTAAATACACGTAGTTACACACATAGTAATTCAAAAATTAGCCATTAAACTACACAATTTTTATAATAGCTCCATAATAGCAACCTTTCGGTGAAAGCAAATACGTAAGGCCAAGTAGGAAGGATTATATCTCAGCATTCAGATGCATTAGATTGAATATTTTTAAGAGCAAAAATAATAGGTTTACTCATATATATCCAGCTTAAGTGATAAGTGTCTTTCTTTACCTTTTCTTTCACATAGGCTATTAAAATTTAATTCATATTTTAAATTTAGCTAAACTAACATTGTTCAACACTAAAAAATACTCCAAGCTTAGCAGATTAAGTAGTTAAGAAGGCTTAAATTAACACACGCTAATTGAAATGAGAATATCAATATCTAACTCATCGTGAACTGAAGCCATTATAGAAATTGAAAATTTTCTTATACCAACCAAATTACGATTTACTATTCTACTATCGTAATTGTCTTACAGTAGTGCAATTTGATACCTTTGAAATTAGATATACTTGCTCTTAGTAAATAATCAGTTTAATATCGATTAACTGCGATAAAAAGAAGAATGAGTCATAGATAGTTGTATAATCAAATTTGTTAAAATTCGATATAGTTTTAACATGAAATACATTAAACTTTATTATCCACTCTATAGTACATTGAATAATTAATAGCTATTTTCTGCCTTTACGAGAAATAAAGACAGGGTAATCTTGTTAATATCCTTTCCATAAAGTCTTGACTATTTATCTAGTCTTTAATAATATTTCACTGTCCAGTGCATTAATTTCAGTCTTCGTTCTACGGATTATTAATAAAAATCGTATTAACAGATAATCACGTCATTAAACCCAAACATTAATTATAATTATCGAATTAATAGTTGGTAATACATCATTTACTAATACAAAATGGTGTTTCACCATAATTCACTTTATCGATATATCGTTAAGGTAACCTTATGATAAATATTATACGTACATCATTTCTACAGATCGATAGTTTGCTTGCTATATTGAGCCTATGTGGAGAAAAATAATAAGACAATAGGCATTGAGTTATGTTATAAGAGCCAAATTGCACTTCTGAGCTTTATCTGGATCATTAAAGCCAAGCGATTACTATCATCATTTATATATTATTGGAATGCAATTATGTCGTAAGTAAGAAATTATCTACAGTATACTATTTATTAGCTCGCAAGCATTTTACTCAACTTATGTCAATTGCTGAGATAATAATACGATAAATATAAACAAAATTTTTTTTTAAATACATCCTATCGTCGGTTATCGTAGCATAATTATGTATTATGTACTACTGTTTCTTGTTAGAACAAAAAATTTTTCTGCTTTCATGCATAGTAATCATAGTTTAAAAGGTACAGCTATTGCTTTTTTCTCTCCTATATTTTGCCATGAATATACTAACAATAACCGCGAAATAGATAAATATATCGTAATCAGATTATGGAGTCATATATGTAAATTAAGATATCTTCTAAGCTACAGAAAAATCCTATACAAGTATATTTACCATTTCAACGGTTTCATATGCACCAGTATGTCTCGGTTGGCTTTCATTCGTTGTTAGAGGTACTGTTGAGCCACTTAAAGCTGCTGAATTTTCATCTCCTAACTGAGCACTTAAAGGACGTTGTGGTGATGGCGGTGAATCAGAATTAGGTAATAAACTTCGTCGTCTTCCGGTGTTTTCATACCTTGCTTTACTGTTGGGCCTGTACATGAGTAATCAATAAATTAACTAGAATTTACACATTTAGGGGCTAAAATATCATATAAATTAATTTAAGAAAGATAAATTGAATCCTATAAAGCACTATAATGACTACGATAATTAACTAGTCTTACTGTGTTGCCAGTTTGTAGTAATAAACGAATGAGATAGCCAAAGCTATAAGAACTATGCAACCTCCACAGGCAGTTAATACCACAATTCCGCCTTCTACATTGAAATAATGAAATGATCATATTATGGTAGCCTTCGGAGCATAAATTTATATTTGATACTAGCTTTTATAAATCCCTCCAACTTATAGCTTAACTATGACAGCATTCAGATATCAATCTTGATAAACCCGGTTAATGCATGATCATGCTAAAACTATAGTATATATTTAATTACTTTAAAGAAGATCTCACAAAGTAAATTGATGGGTAAACTTTATTTGTCTTATTTACTGTTTGATGTCCTCTCTTTATCAGATAGATAATTTCAAACCATAACAAGCCTTAACATAGTAACATAATTATGCTAGAATTATGCATTTTAAACTATCGTACATTGTTATCATTGCTCTTTATCATCTTAAGCAAATAGCTATGTTCAATTTGATTTATGCTTCATAGAAGATAAATATTGTTATTATAAACTACGACTCAAATATGATATTTTTTGCGCTATATGTTAGGATGAATTTTATTTAGAATGAGTCATCAATTTTACTGATGATATAGAATTATACAAATTAATGACGACAAAATTATCTACAGTCAATACACTATTTATTAAATAATAGCAACAATACACTAGTATGCTAAACCTTAAAATAAATACCTGATACCTAGCTACTATATATTTAATTAATACTGATTGCAAATATTCTAACTCAAACAGGCATACGCGAAAATAAACCTTCCGAATTTACTACGATCCATGTAGACGGGTACATCTATAAATTTATCAACTTACCGGTTAAAAATTGGCACTGCTTTCCTTTGAACAAGAAACTGCATCTAAACATATTCATAAATAAAGTATTAAAGCTATTTATACATACAGTGTTCATTTTAAGTTAATATTCACAGAGGATATATACTCATCAGTATGCAAGCCCCTGATTTTCACTTAGATGTATGAGTGCACTATTTTAATAGCTAAGACAACATACCTACAAACCACCTTACGATTGATAGTTAGACATGTTGCTCCATTTCTACAATTATTAAAATCTCGGCATAGATCGGGTTCTACATAAGAAAAATAGTTCGCGTAATGAACTTTCTGTGTTATATGGTATAAAATGAGAATTTAAACTCAGATCTGAATAAACGAAAAGGAAATAAAATGCTCAAACTATTTGTTAAAGAGAATTAATAATTCTTGTCGATAACTTAAAAAATGTAAGCAAAAGAGCAAAGTAAGAAATGTACAGTATACTCATACACAAGCGTATAATAACGTACCAATGCAACCATTATTGGTATTGTTTGCGTAATAATTCGCCCGACATTCACAAACAAATTTTCCCACCAGGTCAATGCAAGTTGAAATAGTTGAGTTACATGTGTTAATTTCAGAATTTTCACATTCATTAGCATCTAAAAAAACATAAATATATTTTGTTAATATTTGAAAACTACTAATACCTTGCATAATTATTTATGCTTTGAAGTAAAATATTTTATGAGATATCTATCTACAGTATTATTATTCTCTTGGAAAGTAGTAATATTTGATACTGGTATAGTCAGACTAACTGACAGCATATTACTATAAAAATAGGCTAACCGTTTAAGACGTTTAATTCGATAAAGATTACCTGTAATAGGTGCAATATTAATCGCTTATTATGAAAAGATGAATGATACTACAAACGTAGACTACATAAGAAATTAACATCATTAAATAAAATTTATAACTACGTTATAATTGCAAGTTGAAACCACCGATATTAATCAAATAGAAAAACAATAACTACTAAGTGATTGTAACTTGTAGGTTTTTCAAGTAATCAATAATTTCTATAATAGCATTATTTAAATTTAATACAGTAAATTATGAGATATTAATATAAAGTTGAAAAATTATTTGTATCTAAATTAAGTATGATAGTTGCAAATAGATTTACCGCTAAATGAAAAAGTAATTGCGGTTAGTGGTCCAACATCTCGAATTTTTTCTTTCAGTACTTTACTAAGGAAGTCCGGCTGAAGATAATCGCTTCCATTCTTCATGACAAGCAGATAACGCAGAAGAAGATTATTAGGATCTCTTTTCCTAAGGTATTAATTTGATAAAGCATATCGTAAGGTATTGGAAAAGAAATAGATATCCTATCATTCTATAAGATCTATATCTATAAAATTTTTATAAGTTCTAATTTAATTCTTATCTAAACTGCATCATTTCTACTACTGTCTCTCTGTATGTTACTGCTACTTATTTACGTTTATACCCATACATAGAGTAAAACTAACTCGATTTACCCAATAGAAGTGAGATCGATCGCATGATAACGACCCTTTGTAGTTGAATTTGTATTGAGTACTTGCTGAATCTATTATATTCCAAGTAAATTAATTAAAGTTTATATACTTACTTTCATTGTTAATCTGCAATTATTGTGATTAGATAATAAAAAGGTTATATGGATACAGAAAGCAGTAATATTAACATTTACTTATAAGATAGCAAGATGTCAACTTAATAGTAAATGATTTATGGTATATTTGAATCATTTGGGGGACATCTTCTAGTTGTGATATTTTACTTACCATATCTTTCAGTATAGAAAATAGTTGAGTTACATTAGAATTACTGATGGGGGTATAAGATGGACCGTACGCATTCTTAAAGCCAATTTCTCCATTATATGTCAGTCCGACTGAAATTATAATTGAATTCATAATTATTTGGCCCGTCGTGAGTATGACATATTTCATGTACGTAGCTAATACTTTACTTTAATAGCCCGAAAATAGAATAGATCAATTTTACTTGAACTGTCGCTTAATGAAATTGAAGATTCATTATAATATCACTATTTACTCAATTAACATGAAGATAAGGCATTGATATACTGTAAATGCTTACTATTCTTATTAATAGTATCTATCTTTAATAACATGCCATGGATATTTATATCTGTTAGCGAGATGAAGATTGATTCTACTTGATAAAATTAAATATTAGGATTTATGATATTATCATCGCTTTTTCCTCTATAATGGCCAAACATTAAAATGAACGTCTCATTTATAGTTAATGAACTTTCTAACTCGTGGAATGATCGAATTTTAATAAGTTATCATGATAGTAATACTGTTTTCCAAAATGAAAGTATCATAGCTCGATTTATCAACGTAGGTAAAAGAAATATTCTCAATCCCTGCACATGTCATTCCCTGACATTTCTTAAATGTATAATTTAATTTTCTACAACTTGTGCAGCGGCATCTTTCTTAATATTATGAAATGGAAATATTTTTTGAAAGTTTTAACTTAACGTACTCGTATAAAGTAACTACGCACAAAAATTGCAAATTAATCGATTTAGATGTCTTTTCCGACAACTATGTATTATTTAAAGATTGCAAACAACTATTTAATAGCTCAGATTGATTACAAATATGAATACTTTATCGATTAGTAAAGGAAAAGTTGCTACTGCTTTCTTGAACCTTTTTGAATCATTAACTTCTCTGGATATATAGTTACAATTTAAATCAAAACACTAAGATAATGATTTATTTTCCTTGATAGAACTAGTCAAGATGCTTTATATTCCCTTTACGTCAAACTAATCCAGTAATGTTTAATATGATAATGTTTGTTCTCATTCACATATCTTTTCATAATATAAAGTATCTTCTATATGATAATAGGGAACTGAGAAATTAGCTAAAATAATTACAGAAAAATGGAGCTATCTACAGTAATTGTCATTTTTTCCATCGTGTTCATATCGATATTTATTACCATTTCTGACATTATAAGTGACTAAAAATCTTGTCATTAGAAATAGTTTATTTTAATTCTAGCTATCGATTATGTGTCGCTTTCAATAAAAAAAAATAAACGTTAATGAATCTTTAAGCTATATCAATGCTAATACTAGAGCAGCATCCGTATTATTTAGTCAAAATTTATGTCGCATATTAAAAGTGGGATTACTTTGATCTATCGGTCTCTTTCTTATAGATAAAATTTCTTCCAGTTTATAACTATAACTTACGTAAGCACGAACTGTCCGTTTTCACCGTTAGGTGGTTTCCTACCGTTGAAGATAGATAATAACCGAATTTGCATTGGCAAAAGTAGCTTGTACTAGTATTGGAACATGTAGCCTTGACTCCACAGGCATTAGGATTAGTAATGCATTTATTTTCTAATTGGGGCAAGAGATAAAATATGCGTAGATCGTCAGTAAATTCTATAACAATATAAATAGTCCTTAAACTGTTACTTAGATGCTGTATACAGAATTGTAAACTAAAAAAGGATTCAAATTATTGATTCTTGTTCTACCTGTACATGTAATCCCGTCTCCATAATATCCTAGGCTAGATTCACATTCGCATCTTTCATTTCCTCCCGAGCCTTGGCAGGTAGCATTCGCATGGCATTGACCATTACAAGGTATCCTAGTGGCTAAAATAGAGAAATGGTGCAAAAATAGATCAGTATCAGCAAATAAGTCATAGGAAAGAATTGATAGGAAAAATAGATGATCTAGGGCAGACTAGCAATCATGATCTTATTTCCAATAGGAAATGTGTTAACTTATAAAGCTATATATGGTCTTATGTTAATATTCAAGATATTGATGGACTTGGAAGAAAACGATTTTAAGGTAAGTAATTCAAATTCATTATAAAACTGCAATAAACTTGCTATAATCTAGCGCTACTACACAAATATTATAGATCCCATCATCCCTTAGCAATGCTACGAATAACTTTTCCTTATTACTCAGAACTATTCATCACAGCGAACTGCTATAATCAAATATAACTATAAGTATAAGCGCGATGTGAATCGTCCGATAATAATACCTTAAACAACTTAATGCCCCTATTTTCAGAGCGATCCCTCTCTCTCAAAAGAACGTAGCAAAACCGCTTTAACATACCAATAGTATCACCGCCATCTTCTCATAGTGATGCTGTGAATGGCGTTTCTTGTTACTCAGACTTATTCCTCTCAAAAATCACAGCAAGACTGTTATAACATAGCTTAACTTTACTTTACAAGCTGTTGCTTTTTCACTGTATTGCTATGAACAACTTGACATTCTCTATTACTAAAAATTATTTATTCTTCTCTAAAACTAAATCTAGGCTATATATAATAAACCATTACTAACAACTATATCCACTTATCGCATACACTATTATTGTTATAAATAGGATATCTCCTTGTATGTGATCTGCTTTTAAACTACTTTAAGTCTATTTTAACGTAGTATGTTGCAGATTCAGCAATGTAGCTGCTCTCTTTCATAGTAATGCTAAGAACAAGTTAGCATTTCCTGCTATATGATTAACATTCCCTTATACATCACAACTGCTCAAAGATTTCAATCTTCAATCTTCTTTAAAACTGCTTCAAGACTGCTATAGAATAGCTTCGTTAGCAATATCGCTGCTGTCTTTCGTAGCAATGCTAGGAACAAGTTAGCATTTTCTATTACATGATTTAATATTCTTTATTCCCCGTAACGATTTAGTTTTCTTTTTAAACTACTTCAAGGTTACTATAGTATAGCGTATTGCTGTATTAGCAATGTAGCTGCTGTCTTTCATAGCAATGCTAGGAACAAGTTAACATTTCCCATAACACAATTTAGTATTGCTTTTTCCTCACAACGATTCAATCTTCTTTTAAAAGCTACTTCAAGACTACTATGGCATAGGATAATATTGTATTAGCAATGTAGCTGCTGTCTTTCATAACAATGCTGAAAACAAGTGCTATTACTGTTAAAATTGTTCCTTTCTTTCTAAAATATAGCACAGTTGCGATAAAATTGAAGTATAATTGCTACCTTTCCATAAAAATACTATGAACAACTTCACGTCCTATGTTACTCAGACTTATTTTATTTCTTTTTAACAACGGAATTACTATAACGTAGCATGACTAATAAATAGTACAGTTACTGTCTTTTCATAGTAATATAATAAACGATTAAACCTCTTACTCAGAATTATTCACTATAGCTGATTTTACTAACTTGCTGCAGGTGTTGGTTGTGTTGTTGGAATTGTAGTTACGACAGTTGTTGAGGCAATAGTTTCTGTTGTATGCGTATAAGTAAGAAGTGTTAGTAGAAAAAGATCAATTCAAGCATAGCTCTTAACAGCAAGATAATTTCATTAGTAGAATCTATAACTTACCGATAGTAACACTACTGGCTTGAATTACTGCTCCTTCAATTAGTCAGTAATGACAAAAGACAAGAATCATGGTTATTATTGTGGATTAAAAGGATCAACATCCAATAAATGTCCGAGATACTAACCTTTAGTTGCAGTAGTCATGATATCTGATGAAAATTCGCTCGCTATGGTAGAATAATCAAAACGATGGATAGCTACAATTAATGGTGAGAAGACATTAGTCAGAAAGAAAATCTTTCAATTTTAATACGCGTTTACAACCAATTAGAACTGCTCAGGTTTATTATACCACGGTGGATAAAAATTTTCCATTTCATGGTGAGATATAGACAGGAAGATTTTTAGATCATAAAATTCGCATTTTATAAAATATAACAGTGCATATAGGAGAAGTAACTTATTTTACCTATGCTATTTCTCAAAGTAGGTGAGACGTTTTACTGAGGTAGAAAGCAAAGAAAGAAATGAATTTTATAGACGACAATCTATCTCATCTCTACCATCTGGAAGACAGATGGACGCTTTGCTGATGTATAAGGTGAACTGAGTAAAATGAAACGATCTTCGGAAAAGACTATCTACCTCATCTCTATACTATCTGGAATAGAGATTGATGCTTTGCCGAAGGATAAGGAGAACAGAGGAAAACGAAATGATCTTAGGAAAAGGCAGCAATCTACCTCGTTTCTACTACCTGGAATTGAGATAGTTGCGTTGCTGAAGTAAGGTATAATGCAAATAGAGTAAAATGAAATGATCTTAGAAAAAGACAATCAACTACATCTATACTATTCCTAAATGTAGGTAGATGTTCTGCTTTAGTTTGGCATAGATAAAGTAAGATGAAGTTACTCTTAAAAGAGGAAACAATCTATTAAGAGGAAAACGACCAGTTAGAACAATCAGAATATGCTAAAGAGGTATTGAAGGCAAGTTGAAAAATCTTTTTTCGTAAATAGTACAATCTACTACGTCAATAGTATTCCTAAGCATAGATGGATATTCAAGACTAGGAGCAATAAAGTGGAATGAAATTTTTCTTAAAAGAGGAGACAACCAACTAAAGAAAAAACTATAAATAAACCAATAAAATTGAAAGATATTCAAAAACCAATAAAAAGAAGATTAAGGAACCATTTTCATTCTAGTTAGCACCTCAGATAAATGCTAATCCTGTATGCCATCATGATCTTATCCGTCTAAATGCAGTTAAAGCATTCATGACAAACTTACATATTAACGAAGATGTTAAAGTTTCATCAGCAGACATCAACATGATTTGAGAAGGTTCTGCGGCTGCTGTCAATGATGATTGACTTCGAGTCATGATTAATAATAAGACAACGGCAAAACAACCGATAAAATTGATCCGTAAACAAGATTGAGTAGCCATTAATAAAGATCTTGAATAGAGTACCACAGTATTGAATTATAATCCAAGCCAATGGAATAGATAATTATGGATAGAGTTCGAATTAAGATATAAATTTAATTCTGTAAGTTGTTGATTGATAATAGAGACAGTTCTGAATCAAAATTTAATTGAGAGGCTAGTAGCTTAAAGATTTCAATCAAAATCAAGTTAATAAGTCTGAAATGGAATAGGTTAGAATTCAATTTTCTTGATAAATGAATAGAAAGGAGCGTAGAAATAGGAGGTATCTTTGATATGAGAAAATATGCAGGTAAAAGTAGATCAGCGGTCTTAAAATACGTCCAGAATATATTGAATCCGATCTTCTGAAATTCCAGAGATGATGAGAAACAATTACGGTTAAAATAAAATTGAATAATTAGTTGTGCAGATATATCGTCGCTTTCTATCACCAAACTTTAAGCAATTTAAATTATAGGAAATAGAATAGAATACTACTGCGGTAGATTTATAATTACTGTACACTTAATCTTTAACTAAAGCAAACTATCTAGAATAAAATTACCATAAAAATAATGTCGATTTAATTTTATACTTCTTAAGCTCTAGGCAAAGCAAAGCTGCTAAAATTACTTAT
Organism: Trichoplax adhaerens; assembly: GCF_000150275.1. Classification (NCBI taxonomy): domain Eukaryota; kingdom Metazoa; phylum Placozoa; class Uniplacotomia; order Trichoplacea; family Trichoplacidae; genus Trichoplax; species Trichoplax adhaerens. The sequence continues at coordinate 7,304,749 of NW_002060944.1, read as the reverse complement.
ATACTTAAGGGATATACTGTAGTGTAGATGTGCCTTTTCATCTTCTCGATGAAATGGCTAATTAGCGGTATATGCTAATATAGATAACTATTAAGACTTGAAAGCAATTCGTTTAAAATTTTTAAACTACCTATAATGAACTTAGGAGAAATTATTGCAGTCGATCATGTAAAATTGCAAGTAAATTGCAGTTCAATCAACTAGAATCTCAATTGATTACACACTAGCATGAATTTTAATAGTCGTTTCTATTCATTCGTTGAGAAAGACTTGGTAGATACAGCTACGAAAACAGAAACATAATTTTACCTTTTCTCAATTCTCTCTAAAGGCACTTTAAAATGGACGAACTTGGCTTGTGGCTTACCTAGTGGATAATGAAAAATTTATGGAAACGATTAATTAAAAAGATGTGGTTTTACTAACTATAGCAGCCGTCTATTTTATGTCATAACAGATAGGTATTAAAAATAATTTTAAAATCTTCCTGTAGTCATCCTAGAATGTCAAAATGTTATTCTACAGCTGTCAAAGAACGTAATGAAAGGAAAAAAGGAATAAGAAAAGGCTGGGCCGGCATCTATTCATTTTATAAAAACATAATTCAATCCCCATTAAAGAAGAAATTATTTCGGCTTATAATACTTGATTAATAAATACAACATGAAGCCTATTAAGTCTGTTCCCTGATTGGAGTCAACAAGATTATGAATGCGTTAAAGTTAATGAAAATTTTAATTCTAAGTAATTAGAAATTGAGGCTAAAATTTAGAATAGAAGCAATTTTTTAGCCCATTCAATCAGTGCATAATTAGATTTCATGAGATCATGAATACGTTAAAGTAGAGTACATCTAAGCACAGCGGAGTAATACTTGATTAGTGAGCGTAAAATTAAGACGGTTAAAAACTATCCTTTCTCTATCATAATGACAGTTAATAAGATTGATTAAAACAACCAAATTATTCAATCTTAAGCTAGTAATACTTCATTCATATACCTAGTACAACATTTAGCCTATTTACGCTGCCTGACAATTAGAGTCAATGAGATCGTTAATGCGTAAGGTTGAGAAAAAATTGGCACATACAACGAAGTAAAAGCACAAGCTGGCTATACTTGATTTATAGATAAAATTTATAGATAGTCCTAAAATCTATTAAAGTTGTTTCATGTTAGCCGATGAAACTGTTATTAATATACTAACTTTGCAACATACCACACCTAATTTAGATTGTAGACTAATTAAGAACACATACACCCATATAGTGTGATTTATAGCTTTAAATTGAATCCCATTCAAATGCACGCGGGCTATTATATTCCTCTTGTAAAATAAAATGACAACTGCTCTAAAAATCAAGCGGATAAAACATTTCAAGGCTTATAATTATTTAAATATTGTATTGGACTACTAGTTGAAGAGTCATGACCAACCAGCGAAATCAATGAGTTCTTACTAAAAATTAATGCCATGATACGCCAACAAATAAATATTCTATTCTATCAATATGATAGAATGGTGGCTATAAATATTTACGATCTTATACAATCATCAATATGTCATCTTGAGTCCAAAATAGAATGGACTAAAGCATCAGGAACAGATTACAATGACTATCATTCTCTGATGATTTCTACACTCTACTTATCCAGAACAACTGATATGACGCAAGCAGCTCTTCAATGCGGTAGATTTTAAAGAAATAACGATTTAAAATGATTTTATAGAAGCCTTTGAATACCACTTTTAGTCATAAAATACTGCTTTAGGACAAATAATGCTGGTCAGGGAAACAGTTTATTAAACGAACTTAGAATTTTACCTATCTTAAGATACACTTGGGTATATACAATTCCATTCTAATGACGATTACGAAATAGTTTGGTAGCAGAGTTTTGGAGAGTTTTTAGTTATTAAAGGACTAAAATGACACGTTAATGCCAATACCAGATCGATTAAGAAAATATTACAGATATTCAGAAAATTTTTGCCTATTGATATACGAGCATGTAGTTGAATGTATGTAATTTCATCTAACTACGGCAGGAAATGATTCTTTGAGAAATCTTGGAGACTATTCGAGTAGGTTACTGCTAGTTATAGTTACATAATAGCGTGTAGGTACTAACTACCAATATACAAGTAGTAATAGAAATGGTATACTGTAGATAAACGTAGTTTTATCCACCTTTGTATATAATTATAAATGTGTGGTTTTATTCTCATTATTTAAAATTAGTGGGACATAATTAATCCTGCACTGTTCAAAAATAGCCAGTCGAAAAGATGACATTTCGATAAGATACAATCTAATTTCTTAATATGCAGTTTATAAAATTAGCAATGATTTGATAACTTGATGAATTAGTTACAATCAGTAAACTTGACCTATACTATCGATACTGCTATCCTAAAGGCAAGATCTCATTTCGTATAGAGAGTATGATTATTAGTTTGCTATGTGATATCGATTAATTTTTTGCCTTCAATTAAAACCAATTAAATGCGTTCAGCCACTATAATTATGCAATATAAATCTCAAATTCTTAACACAAGGTGAAATTATTGAAATCTTGATCACATTAACGACGATAGGATGATTCCATCGATAATAAATCAATCGATATAAAATAAAAATTTCTGAGATTTTTCATTTATTTGGCTGCAATATTGTATACCGTGTTACTTTTAATACTGATTTAAACTATTTTTATCATGTTCAATTAGATCAACGCTGATATTTCTAAACTAAGTTATAATAAATTATTAATTGACTTGTCACATGGATTAATCTTTAAATTTAAAGAAAGCTAAATGAATACAATCATTTTCTATGATGTAATCTCTAAATTATATATGTACGTATGTATAATTATTATCAAACATGCTATAAAGATATCGGGATCTTTACCAAATTTACTAAGATGCAAAGTTACCGTTGGTAACGATATCCTAAAATCATTATTAATATTTGCCTATGAAATCAGTCCGATGTTTTAAAGCACCGGAATTAAATAGAACTTTGACTTCAAACGTTATGTCATATAGAACATACTATAAATTGGTCTATATAGTATTCTAAATATATATCAACTAATAAGCTTCATTTTTATGATATCATTTTAAATCTATCAACCCGCAGTAATATAAAACTCCCGACGTCATTATCAGATTGACAAAATAAGATTACTGTAGGTACTAATATTGAAATTTTAGAGGATTTCGCGGTATTGGATAAATCATCATATTTAAAATCAGAATTGCGGTACGAAGTTAACGATAGTAATCTGAAGCAAGTTCAATTCGGTTATCTTTTAAAACAAAATAATACAACTTCTTTAGATTATAGATTTCAATTCTTTAAGTAACAAATCAAAAAACTGAAAGTAAAAGCTTATTAATTAATTCATAGTATTGAAGACTTTCACTATATAGTTCATTCTTATTATTACAGGATAGGTATTGACTTTGCCAATAAACTGAAAATATTAGCTTGTCTAGTGACTGATTTCGCTCGAACACTTAGTATCTTTATGAAGATCTTATTCAAAAACTGCAATCTCGTTAGCATTCGACTTACTAAATTTTTCCCTTCTGATTTACAGCTATTTGTAATGCTGGATTTCAACGGTAAAGTCATGGATGAATAGTACAATTAACTTAGGAATAACGGTAACAAATACCAGATCAAAATGATATCGATCTTAAATTGAAACATGCTAGAAACAGAATTTGATCATTCCTTTTCAGTACAAATCGTCCACTTTAAAGAAATTGATGGGTCTTTCATTTAATAAATTCTTTCTTTCAGATAAAAATAAAGAGATAACCGATAAAATTATCGCTAGAAATGTTAATCTCCATAAAAACTTGATTATATATTAATCATGAACATGCGATACTTAATCAAAAATTTAAGAATAAACTACACGAAACTTATCAATCATTACAATACGTAGAAAGTGCTACTAAAATAAAAGCTTTCGAGGGAAAAGCTTCTATTCCATTAGGTTTATTCACTCAACTTGACTAAAATGTTCAAATATAAGTAAAAAAAATGGAAGGCAATTCTTAGCAGTTAGTAATAATGCCGATTTAACATTTTAATTGACTGAATAAGATGCTACCGTATTCACTCATCTATTCAATCGAAATGAGGATGTAGCGTGACAATAGCATTAAATCCAAATAAATTAAAATTCGATTCCTACTTGATTGATTGGATCAATTTCAATATAGAACTTATATTAAAAGACAAAAAAATGGAGCCCTAATTATTAAAACGTGAATTTTGGTGATGAATTTGAAAATTATTACTTAGAAATTTTAGAAAACAACATAAAAGTTAAATGACGAAATTTAAGTTTCGAAAATAGATAAATAAGATGGCGGTTGCCACTTTTAATCATTATTTTAATGACTAAGTCTCGATATTTAAAAGTAAATTTTCCGATTTGCATAAAGTTTAGTAGTTAAAAATCAGCGTAGCCATAAAATTTGATGTTTGATAGTTAATTTGTTAGTTTTCTAACGTTTTGTAACGGAATCGTAAGGTAAATTGTATCTGAACTTTGAGTGATTGATTCTTAAATGGTGCAAAGTAGATTTCTTAAGTTATTTTAAGTGTGATGGGTTAATCAATGTTTAGTTCTCAACTCCATTAAGAGCCCTACAAAGCTTATAAATGGCGGTACAATTGGAAAATTTAGAGTGGAGTAGGAAAGAATTACTTTAAAAGAAGTAATTTAAATTTGAAAGACCTCTCAGATTCACGGATTGTAAGCGATATTGTTAGCTGTACTTGTAAGGTTGTTTGGTTGTTGACAGTTTTAATTTTATCTTATTTCTTCACTTTTAAACCTTAGAAATTAATTATTTGAAAGTCGTTTGGTCCCTTACTTCTTATAAGTTTGAATAAATTATTGTTTGGTTGTTTCCCGATTTTATTTGCTGTCATCGTTACGTAAGTCGACCAGGGTACACCAAAGTAGAATCAAAGTTTGTAGAAGTTTTAGAAGCTAGATCTTACCCTTTTTGTATCTTTTACAAATATATGTAATTGCAGAGTTGATCTTACTTCATCATGTAGTACTATACATCATGCAATTACTGTACTAATCGATTGAGTACCTCTGCTAAGAAGAAATTGTAAATGAGGGCATGAGCATGCATAATATTTTTTAATAAAATATATAATTAGCAGTAATACGAGTATCATTAGAAATATCGACAAAATTACGTAAAAAGTAGAAATGGAAATCGCAAATAACTTAGTGCAATGATAGCTAATAAGATATCAGATTTTAATAGACGGAAGGAACGTAAAATTCATCTCTACCATCCAATTGGAATGAAACTAATAAAAACGGGTAAGATTTTAGCGATAAATATGATAGGTATCAATGTAGATCAGAGCGGCTGCAATAGTATGGCAACAAACTTTAATGAAAAGTAAGGCTGCTTAAGTGGCTAGAAAACAATCTGTGGATAGCAGAATCAAAGAATTTTGCTGACGAGAAAAGCGCATAAATAACCAGGATTAAAATCTACTATTAAATTCTGAAATCTTATCCATATTGGAAGAGCGTTAGATACCGTATAAATACAACGGATAAGAGATAGATAGAATTATCAACTAGAATTAGAACTATTCCTATCGGGCAAGTTATTTTCGGTTTAACTTTATTATTTCTTACGTTAGTAAGTCCTAATGATTACCGCGATTACCCTACATAAAAGAGTAGTATTGAGCATGAATCAATAGTTATACATTATCATGTCTTGATATTAAATGAAATGAGCTTTTGCACAACGAGATACGTGATACTGATCACTATCGCGATTAAGTCCTACAGTAACTCGAGGAGGATAATCGTCGTTCTTTAATAAATTCATCTCAGAATCACACAGATAGCATAGATAGTAATATATGGAAAGGGTGTAGTCTCTGGCCTGATCGAAATACCATTGGTATTGAACAGCAGTAGACAAAAAGGGCTACATAAAATGGAATGGTATCGTCATGAAATCATTAAGTAAATTGATAATATTTGATCATTCATTACTGCAATTACTTCATCATACCGTAAGAATGTCTGAATAGCAAAAGTAGGGTTAGAAATGGAAAGAAAGTTGGCGTTTGCATCCTTGAACATGAAGTAAATTTAATAAAATGGGGTGCATGCTATTTATGGGTGTTGTCATTAAATGGTAAAAGTAGTTTGATAATACTGATCATTACTCCGTAATTAATTCATCATATAGACATATGATTAGCATAAATAGGACCAGAAATGGAAGGAGATCCCTATTTGCATAGGCTACCATTCAATAATATTGGATGAAACGAGTTAGGTGATTTTAAATGGTATCGCCATCTAGTTGCGTTGTGAGATAATGATATCGATCATCCTTAATGAGCTTGCTATACTAGGAATTACAAGTACATGATAAAAGTTACTTATTGAAGGACAACTTGGCAATAGAAATGAGAAAATTTCTACTTAAAATAATAGTAAGAATGAGCGTAGATTCATACAACGACCAGAAAGCACAGTGGATAGTTTGATGTAAACTAAATCTTAAATCAAAATTATAGACGGCAGCAGGCATGCAATGAGTTCTAGGAAAAGAACATCTATGATATATTGGTTATGAAAAATTGAAATGGGGAAAAGAATGTTTAGTGGCTACAGGCATAATCTAATTGATCATTTAAAATAGATCAATAGCCGTTAGAGTAGATTACTAAAATTCACTCGTTAATTTTATGACACGAAAAAACAGCGCTTGAAGAAATGGAATAAACTTACCGATGATCAATGCAAATTGGCAATCATATCCGACATCAATCCATGAATTGAAAGTAATTTATCAAGTGCATGATGATATGAGTTGGGATTAAAAATATTGAGCTATCAATAGAACATGGGCGATTCAGACGTTGACGTAGGTATATTACGATAGTAAATAACTGTCAAATTAAAGCCTTGGAAAAAAATTGATATCGTCATTATAAAACATTGATTTCCATTTATTTATTCCATTTAAGATAATACTGGGAGGAGACATAGCATATAAAATGTTCCACCCAATCTTTCTTTTGATTGTTTTCTCTGTTAGATTAGATTATTTTATTTATCCATTGATTTTATTCATTTCTTTTTTTATTATCTAAAAAACGATCTATACTCTGCGGTAGATACAATTAGCGATTTCATTACCTTTTAACCTTAATTCTCATCTATTTGAATATCAACTTTGCTTGCAACCACCATCTTTCTCATATTGAAATCTCGTCACCTTTGGTATATACTTTTAATTTTTATATTATTCGCTACCCTGCCCCCTATTATTCACCATTTTATTGACACTATCGATGAATCGCATCAAACAATATTAATGGCATGACAATGATATTGATTTTAATCCTAATTGAAATCGGGTTTTACAGTAAAAATGAAAGAAAAATAGAACGGAAGGAATGGGGTAATCTATTATAAATACACTGATTCTATTTGACTAGACTACATTTACAAAACAAGCAAAGAAGAAAAGACCAGCCAAACTTGAAATTAGATTTTAGTGAGAGGTAATCAAAATTTTAGCTTGGATCGTCTGGACTATATGAGTATATAAGAATATCGATGATTTTCATCTTATGAAAAAATTAGATATTTCACCATAGCATGAATAGCCCAATTTATGCCCATTCCCTATAATGATAGAAATCAAGGATATATTAAAATAAAATAGTAATCTATTCCAATTAATTAAATTGCGTATTCTATTTTTCAATAATCTATTGAATACTAAATTAGACGCAATTTTCCTTTTATCTATTGTAATCTAATCTGTTATCATTCTCTGTTCATCATTTCACAACTTGCTACTTGACAGTTTAGTTAAAATGAGTCGTGGAAATTGCATTTAAAAAAGCAAAACAAGACAATCATGATGAAAATCGCTAATGAAGAGTACTATTTGTCGTGATGAGCAAGTTGTATCGGTATTTATACAAGATATTGGACTATAACAGTTTGAATAATACGATAACAACGAGAACATGAATAAATTAAAAATTGAATTACGTTCTAATTTTAAATTTAATTTTAGTTGTTGGCAATTGAATTGAAAAATAAATAGAGAGAACATTTTATTATATAACAAAAATTTCGACATTAGAATGGATTACTGCCTTCGAATTTAATGTAATGACTTCTCCACTGGGATACAAGATATTGTATGAATAAACCAAGTATATCATTAATTAACTAGATAATTCTTAAAACTCGCAGAATTCACGTCTATTAGACTTCGCGAACGGTATAAACTTATATTTTTTACTTTACAGCTATCTAGATTTCATTGATTTTGCTATACTATCACTGTATAAACTACCATCAACGAAAGTTGTTGACATTAATCCGGTATTGCAGAGTTGATAAGACCAGTTCAATTCTACATTCTTCATTTAAATCAATTTCTAATAGCAGACTGTTATGTTATTTGTTTGTTTACACAATCTTTTCTTATAAGCATCAACTCATGGTATTAATTCCTGAGGCTATCTACCAAGGTTATTTGGAGTCTACAAGACAATTGCTAACTTAGCAGCCAAACAAAAGCTTGAATTCGATCTCCATTAGGAATAACATTGAAGACGGAATTAGCAAGCCATATCTTTAAATATTAAATTTATCGTTACCATAGTACCATCCATAGCTATCAAACACTCAAGCAGATTATCCTCAATTAGATTACTATTATAGGAGTATGAGTAATTAAAAGGGAAAATATCAGTTTAACATTTGGGTCAGTCACTTTTTTACTTGATCATAATGTTGAAAGACCTTTATTTTGATATCTGTTGATGCGGTGATGATAATAAAAATAGAACTTCAAGATTGATATTTGGACTAGTTACTTCTCAAGTTGATCTAATAATTTCACAGGTATTATTATTAATATTTTACGAGAATATTTAAGCATTATCTTAAATTGATTACTAATATTAATGATAGAAATAATTACATTTCAAACTAATAGTATCCTCAAGATTAAATAAGTTAGAAAGAGAATAATGACGATTTACTGGAATACAAGAACAAGAAGTCGCCGCCGATTAAAATCATACATAATACCATCATGAGATACACGTGTAGTATTATATAATCATAAGGGATTGGTTGTGGTTATTTATGATTTTCAGTTAACTGTTCTACTAATTTAATTCAATCAAACGATGAGAAAAATACTCAAATTTCATATTAGGCTGTAATTCGTCTGTTCTAGAACATTATAAGATTCGTTATTATATTAATTTATATATTGCTGATTATTACTTGTACTAGTCCTTCAATTGGTTATAACCACTTTGCGTAACTAGTAAACTCCTATTAGTATTTATACTTCATACATAAAATAATGATCCATTATAGTGATGTACTGTACTTTTTGCTATCACTAAGTATAAAACAAACCAAAACACACCTTGATTTTATTTATTATCTATTATATCATGGTTGGGCAGTTTTAATAATCGAAAGCAATATGTCAAAATTACCTTTCATAGCTAAGCGAATTTAGATTATAGTCCAATTTATTACTGAAAAGAGACTAGAATTTGTGCGCATACATTTCTTATGCGATCAGATTTTAATAAATTTTCTTTCATTCATTGGATTTACTTAGCCGTATCCTTGACACAGTAGATCCTATCTGGAATATTAACTTTATTTAATATAATGAAATTTGAAATCGACTGAAATTCTGCAGAAGCATTAATTCACACTAAATATTCTATTAATACTCAAAATCGAATAAAAATTTTCAACGTCGATTAAAGCGATTACTGTGTCTGTATTCGGAGTTAATAACGACAACTGAATAAGAGCAGTTATAACTAAAATAAAAACGACAAATTATGCTTCGTAAATAAACGTAGGAAATTCGATAGCAAGATCTTCTAGATTAGGGTTAAATAAGCTAGCACGTAGCTATCGCAAAACGAGTTGCCAGATATTCCTTTCCGATTGATGTAAAGACATGCCAAACCTCTTGGCTTAGGTAATTAGGGACGGTAAAATATAGGTGAAAACAGGCGACCAATTAACGAAATTTTGAATAACCAATCGTAAAAGATTAACTAGATTTACAGTAACCATTGAAAGAGTTAATGCATGGGTGGCTAAACTAATTTATTGATTGTATAAGTAGATAAACAAAGTAATAATAAATTCAGGTAGCATAGATATTATTCATTTTTAGTACATTATTTTAGTGACTATAAAGAACAAATTATTCTTTAGAAATCAGTAAGCCAGTACTGTATAGGGATGATTTCTATCGAAGTCGCCATCTTCAGTTGATAACTATAGTTAATGAACAAGTCTTAGATATAAATCAATTTAAAAGTTCAACTTAAAATAATAATTTCTTTTCTTTAACTTTCAGTACTAGATGATAGATCAGCCATAAATAGAAAAATGATTAAAACACTTTCATTTACCTAAAAGATTGTTAAAATAGTAATTATATATTGCTAGAAGATAGTTCTAAATTTTTAAGAACAGTTACAATAATTGCTGATGACAAAATCTGATAAAAAATTTGCCAGAGTATGAAATGTAACGATAGAGAAGATGATATTCGTAGGCCCTAAATTTGTTTAATGTTCTATAATTTTATACTTCGGTTCATACTATATGTAAACCATCTAAGGTGTGGTACGGTATTGTTGTTTATCAAGTATATCTATCATTCAACCGGAACTTAAAGGCACCTATATCAGTTTTAACTTCCTAACATTGTAATCCAAGATATATAATGGTATATTCGCTAGTTTAGTAGATGATAATGGGTGATGTTGTCTAATCATATTGAATGTATCCCCAAAGATAATACTATACACCAACGAATAGTATAGAAATAAGGTGTTGTACCCTTGAGTTTGTAAGTAATTCAATTGTGACCCCAATACCGTTAGGATCTTAAGAATTTAAACAATACCTTCTAGAAGTTCCTAAGTGCAATTTTATTGATTGTATTCGATTGTCTATAGATTTTCATTTAAAATTGCCAGGTATACGTAATGAACAACGTTTTCGATAGCAATTAATGGATGAAATAATTTATTTAGCAATTACCGTTCTATTTGAAGTAATGAAATGGAATAGACATGAATACTTATCACTATTACCCTTACTATTATAATATGGTAACCAATCACGTTACTAATAGCTTTAGTCGATAACAAATTGAATTCATTACAATATTTATTTATTTTATTCCATTCTAGAAATAAAAGTCGTCATTAGAATCTGCATTGTTCCATCATTTCCTGTTGACGATTAGCATCATCATAATATGTATTTACTAGGGACAATATAAATGCCCTCATCATTTCTGCAATATGTAATTACAATTACGTTAAAAGGATAGATGCGCTATTTTTAACTACCTCCTCATTTTATTGATTTAATTTATCTGCCCACCTGACGAAGAATAGACCGCTTCATTACGCAAGCGTAGCATTTGCAAACAGTGGAAAACTACCATATTTTAAGCTATTATCCATGTGAAAAGCAAGATTATACTACGCTATCGTACGAATGTAAATCTTACAAATGATATAACAATAAAAGTAGCTTTGCCATTTAAGTCACTAATATGACATCAAATATTGAGACATCGAATTAGTAAATTCTACTGCCATAAAAATACCACATAGTCTTATTTAGATGAATAGAGTAGATTGCAAGTAGAGTGCAACAAAATGTAATACCGTAGTATAGTTATGAACTATCAGCAACGGCACTATTCTTTACAAACTCTTGGACATCGGTTATCTTATTAAAAGCTTTAGCTTTGCCTTGATAACGACCTTTTTTACCTCCCCCTTTACCCTGTAACCTTTCCGCAACACTGTAAATGCAATAAATATGTAAATTAGTGGTTACTAATAAATTTGCTCTCTAGGAACCTGATTCGTATAAAAGGAAAACTGAACAATACATTTCATAGTTCAAATATTTAAATCGTATAATACTATTGCCACGTAATGATCGTTAACGGCTTTACAGGGAAATATAAAAGGATTACCTAGGTCCAATCTTGTCGATTAGACTTGGCGGGCCAGTCAGTAGGAATTGTCCTCCCGTGCTATTTGATCCAACGGACAGGAAAATGATTGCATTCTGGCGTTGTAAACATTGGGTAGATCTGAGAATGAGATGTTTGGACAATTCAAGCAGAACTATGATTGATATCCTACCTTGTTTCTTATTTTGGAATTGATTACATTCAAAAAGTCCATATCTCCATCTTCCCTAGTAAATAATAAAGTAGAGCACGTATTAGCATCTATAGTATAGTAATTTTTTTTAAATTGAGTAACTATTTCATGAAGGTTATGAATAAACGTATTGCGTGGATCGACCTTGCTAGTCAATTTTTACTATCAATATCTATTACGAAACCGTAATTATTGAAGTGAATATTGGCATCTACAACCGTGATTCACTAAAAAATCAAAGATATCCAATTATTGGCATACCTATGGACGCACAGCACCAAATCGCTAGTATTGTTAAATTTCTCAGCTTCGAGAGTGGCAATTTCTCTGAGATAATTACGGGCCGCCTAATATTTAATCGTTAACTTACTATCTCAGTATCTATACATTTCTTTAATATTATACTAACGTTATTGGATAAAAATTAATATATCCTACTTTTTGTGAACTTTTGGCAGTCTTTTGTAATTTTTGAACTTGATCCACATGATCTTCTGGACCGCAGCTAATAGTAGTAATAATAATGTAATATAGCAGTTAGGACCAAGCGTTGGAAATATTGTATATAGTCATTTAAGCCTATTAGATAGAGATCAGGGTCTTTATTACCTCAGTATTTGAGTTAACTTTCTCTCCGTATTAATCATACTGCATAGAGTATTCATTACACGATTACCAGCAAGAAAATGAATCCTTGTACATCCTCGTGTGGGTTCAGTATGCAGTAACTTAATCATCTTTTGTTATTAAAGGTATTATTAGAATGGTTAAAATCAGCCATTACTGCACTATTTGAAATTATACATTTATCACTTTGAAGTATTAACAATAAGAAGAAAACAGGGAACAGCCTTCTTACTTGTAGATGACTTAAATTTGCTAGATGTGTACCACAGCATGTATTCGCATCAATATCTACCGTTAATATCATAATTTTAGCCGACATTAATTAAATCTTGGTCGTTCAAAATATAAATACAGGTACAAACATACTTTCAATTTCAACCACTCTAACAGGTCCAGCAAAATCATCTGGGATACCTCTACTGCGTATCTACGAATACGTAATAATTTTATAAAGTTTTGCCAAAAAAGTAGAGATGTTTTTCGACATTATTTTGTAACATTTTCATATCATTACTTTCTCCAATCCCGGATCGTCTTTTTCGTAGAGATGCACACTAACTGGAGTATTAGCTTTAATAGCTTTATTAATCTCTAGTTCTGCACAATCAATTTCCTCCTGAGTCATCGATTTACATGATAATTCTATGCTTGATTTAACTTTTCCTAGATTCCTTCACGGTTTAATTCGTGATACAGGTATTTCTAAAGTTAATGTTTGATTTTTACTGCTAAGCACCTAAGGTCAATGAGTAACTTACCATGAAAGAGTCTTATATCCATAACGATTTTCAAAAACTGCAGTTATTAAGTGCTGGCCTAAAATGATCAATTCGAGCAGGAATAGCAGAGGAACGAAAATGTCATGGAGGTTCATTATTGTATTTATTACAACCTTTCTATTTTGTATATGTATAGTAGGCCAATTAGTAAGATTCTTGCATGAACAATTATCTATCGTCCGCCGTTATGAATAGTCAAATATTTTGACTGAATCGATGCTAAATGGCAAATTTAACTTAATGAATTATACAGAAGATCATCACGGTCGATTTATAACGTTGTATGAAGTTAATGAATAAAATTGAAAGTAAGATATCACAAATAAATACTATAAAACTTACCATCTACTCTCATCTGCAATATAATGATTATACGTGTATGAATAGGATCAGCAGCAGACTAAACTACTACTAAAATTATTACACTATTTATATTTTGATGGAGTATTAATGCTATTACATACTAACCAGTATGCTGTTGCATATGATCGAATCTTCTATTCCAATCTACGACAATATGAGCATTGGCATCAACTTCTAATGATTTCTCAGTAAAGTGAACTGCCTTTGAGCCATCTCTACGAACGTCATGAACCGGCACTTCATTAATCTATTACAGTAATAGAAAGGAATGAAAGTTAAAAAGAGACTTTTAAACCAGTTCAAGATTAATTCTACTGCATATCCGATGTACAAAGAGTTAAGAAAACTAGAAGTTACCCAGATTTTGAATCAATTGAAGATTAATTCTACTACATATCCAGAGTACAAAGAGTTGGGAAAATTATTGGTAACGCCGACTTTGAACTGACTTAAGATTAATTCTATTACCTATTAGTGTACACCTAGAAGTAACGCCTAGGGTTGTTTACACTAAGCTTGTCTCTATTTTAATGTAGCATGTATAGCAGTTACACTTCAGAAATTGAAAAATCATTCAACATAAACGTTCTATTCCATCCTGATATCGAAAATACTTTTGTATTTTAAATCGGTAAGAGTTATTGGTACACCCTACGTAAGACACTCTTCTACCACAAATAAGCGTATCTCAATCGATTTTTTAGTACTTACTGTTCCACGATCATCCGGCTAAGCGCATAAACAGATTGAAAGGTGCATGGAGATACCATCATGTAAGTGAATAATATAGGATATAAACATAAGAAAGAATTTACCGTACAGACTCATCGTCTACTCATCGCTTACAAATCTATCGTACAGTATAATTCTAGAACATATCGGCATACAGTTGGCAGCAGAACATGATACATTATATCTATTTTTTTTTGAAATCTTCAAAGATTAGAAGAGTATATTACACTTCGATACAAGCATGCATAACCCTATCCAAATCAACTCTAAGAGCAACCTCGAGCTCGCACAATCACCGCTACAGCATAAGAGCGTTCAGTATATGAATATCATGACTAAAATACAGTATCATCCAATTTGAATGGTTTATCCTTTTTCTGGCATAAGAAAGACAAATTGTAAAGCTATGCTGAAATGGTTATGATAACTGTTGAACAACTTAAGCAAAAGTGATGACAGAACACGACGACTAAACTAGCGTCGATAAAATTGGCTAAAGAAGTATAAATTACATGCTATGGAGCAAAGAACAACCTTGTCATTTAACTGACCTGACCACCTCCGGCAGGAAAAAGGATTGTGTCTTCCAACACGACATCAAAGCCATTTTTGCCTTCTAGCTTTGCTGGTGTACAAGAAACAACTTTTGATTCAAACTGACGTAAGTAAGGACTTCGTTGGCATTCCCAGGCCATTTTATTAGCTGGAATGACGGTTGAAGGATGATTAAATGCGATCAAGCGTACACTGAGAAGAGATCTTGTGATTCGAAGGAAGTTATGCTGCCGTCGAACCAGCAGCATTCTACAGTTTCTGTCAACTACTGCACTACTACAGTGCTCAGTATCTCCTCACCATGGTGATTGGGATATCAGTTAGCGTGCGGTAATTCCACCAAACGGTACAAGGTACAGTATGGCGTGAAGTCGCAGTAACGATGTATCTCGACTTGCAGCAGGAGTATCCTGCAATGCTGCAGCAAAGACTTTTAAGGGATAGCAGCTAAACGATATTTCTACGGTAGTCATGGACTACAAAGTGCCCTAACTTGCCCCGAAGTATTCAGCACTCCATATTCTAGTAATGCTTAGTGCTGGATTACTTACGGTACCAAATCACTTCGACAGTATAAGCTTGCATAGACGGCAAAATGCACCAAGGTGGATTTTAGTAGCGAAAAAACTATCGTTATAGTAATTTAGTCTTATGATCTTATGATTGTATCTCTGAAAGATCAAGACTGTTTTTGCGTGTAGTAACAAACTAATTGGATAGAAGGCCATTAATACAGCACATAGAGTGGTTGCTTTCACTTTTCGATTTGCAATTTTTGTGGAGAATTTGAACTTTTTAGCTATTCTCAATTTATATCGGATTTACTACGTTGAAAATCTTTGCAGACAAAGTTAAACGGCTAGTGTTGAATATCTTGCCTTGAAAAACTCAGGATTACGGTTAGAGTTAGCGTTAGGCTTAGACTCCTGTAACCTTAATTATAGCAATAGGTTATTAATAGGTTAGAAGCTTTAATAATGGGATCAAATATTATTCAATGTACTCAAGTTTATTCATATTGCCGATGGCATAGCAATATGTAGAATAATTCGTAAATGTTTATAAGACATTTCATCAGGATAAATACAGAGATGTTTGAAGGAGTATTCTAAAAAGATGAATTACAGTATTGTGCACTGACGTATTGTGCACATTTGCTCAATTTCAGTCAGTTCACAAAGATGGAGAGACAACGTACATATAGGGTTCCCGGCATGTACAGTTAACTAACTATAGATTATCAATGGAAGAGTATTTACAAAAATAAATGGTATCAAAACCGATAGTAAAAATTTTCAGTCTACGCTATACCAGCAACTATCCAATTCTCATATTAAATTTGGTAAAAAATAGAAACTATCACTACATCATGAATTTTAAGAATCGAAAAGAAATCAATTAATTGTATGCATCATATAATGACATCACTTTTAAATTTTTCTGCAGCATTTTCATAGTAATATTCTGCCATGCATAAAATTCAATGAAAGTAGTTGCATCACTAGTCAAGTATCCATTATCCGAAAAGCGACCTCTGATAGAGCCCGAACTAAGCCAAGTAAATGGAGCAATAGCTGAACTTTTTATCATAATTTTATAAGTACTACTAGCACTTTTGGATTTTACAGTTACTTTTAATTTTGGATTTTTTAGTAATTCAGGATGCTTAAAAGCAGACAAATACAGCGAACTGGCAGCACCAACAGGTCTATGATGATTATCGTATAATTGCAGCGTAATTACACATTTTAAACGATTTGAACAATCGCCACTTTTCAGTAACGTCCTGGAATTTTTGTGGAATATCGGTTTCTGATGAAAGCAATATTTATAATAACAAAAGTAAGTTGCAGGTTAAAAGAGTAAGGACCAGTCTCCTAGTAATTCTACTGGAGAAATAATGTGTAGATTAATATCTAAGCTTACTGACGACAAAGGTTTGAGATTAACGGTTAAATTCCAAGCATGTAATGGCTTCATTGACGACCAAGTTCTTAGTGTCATTAAACCCAAACCATGGAAAGAGGACTTTATGTTGCAATAGGTAGATTTAATCAAATGATACTAAATCAAATAACTATTACTCCAATTATGGCAAGACAAGTACAGAAATAACGTACCTGATAATCATTCATTCCAAAAACGTGGATAATATCCTGATCTTCATAAATAGACAACGTTACAGGGGCAAAAAATTTCGCTGCATAATATTGCAACATTTTCCAACGCCCACCATATTCTAAGGAAGACCAAGATGGTGCTGGCCATATACTATTTAACTGCCAGTAAAGAGCACCCATAGTCATCCCTTTATTGCTAGAATCGAGTAAACTCCTTCTTCTTCTGTAATGTTCGGTTTCGACAGTGTAGCCGACAGCCTGAACTATCTACAATGAATAATTGAGTGACAGTGCGCGAGATAACATACGCTTATTAAAGAAAATACAATAAACCACCAACATAATAAATAGTCTACTATAAGTATCTCATAATGGCCATTAAGTACAGAAGAATCAATACTGCATACCTGAGTAAGAAAGATATAATCCTCAAAGCTTTTCTTGCTAGTGTTAGAACTCGGAAGAGTAAAATGCAAATTCATTTGTTGAAGCAATTGAGCTGTCCCTTGAGGATGGTGCTGACGATGCTCCATAAATGAACTGTTAAATTTCCAATCGGAAGGCTCGGAAACCTGTGACAATGCCTCAAATGAAGGATACGATTGAAATCCATATTCGGATGCAAAGCGAGGCGTTGGGTATGAAGACGTTTTCCAAATGTCTGAGCTATAATTGTAATAATGCACTACGTAGTAACAACCATAATATAGTATGTCAGATAGTCATAGAGAGGAAACTAATTTTTTATCTCAAAATTTTAATAAGACTGTTATTTGAAGTACTGCTATTACTAGTCTTACCGTCACCATAGTATGGATCTTGGGGATTAGTAGCTAACCAATCATCTTTTTCACTTTGTACACCATTTGAAGGAGACGAAGATAGGAATGGCCTGGATAGATCTTCACTGAGTACTATAGGACGTATTGTTTTTATATACAATTCTACGTAATTCTTCTTGTAAAGCGAGGGATTTTTATCGGTTCCATACCAATTTTGAGCTATAGCTACTTCGTTTTCATTGTTGCCTCCCCAAACAAAGATGGACGGATGATGATGTAATCTTCTAACCTAAAGGTGATTAGAATTTGATGATTACTCGTATCTCAGATGTTATCCAAGTCGAAGGCTAAAATCAATTAAAAGACCCCCAAAACAAGTCGAAATCAACCTACCTGATAAGTTATTTCATTCTTAATCGAATTTAAGAATTTACTATCCACAGGATACATTGAACAAGCGTACTTCAGCTCTTCCCAGACTAGTAATCCAAGCTCGTCAGCAATATCATAAAAAGCTTCATGTTGGTAGATCCCTAAGACCAATGTATCTCAGATTTCATTCTTATATACAATAACAACCGAAATATTAACATTACCGATGGATAATTATATACCTCCTCCCCAATTACGAACTACATTCATGTTTGCATCGATTGCAGACTGTAATAAATTTCTGATAACAGTAGGAGTAACACGACTTTCAAAAGAATCAGCGGGTATCCAATTAGCTCCCTTTAAAAAGATAGGCACATCGTTAATTTCAAAGAAGAAACCATATCCTTTCTTTAACTTTGGCTGTAGTAGTTTGGTTGTCCGAAAACCAAAACGCCTAGTAATGGAGGTAGTAGGTTGTGCATGACCATCTATTTGAAATTGAGCCTATTTAATAGATTAATGAACAATTACAGCTTGAAATTAATATCTCAAACCAATTTCAATTTTTGCTTATTATGGTGATATTAATAATAAAATTTACCTTCAAGGTATACATAGATTGATTTCCATAACCAATTGGCCACCATCTATTTACATTTCCATTGATTTTTGTAACAACATTGAGGACATAAGGATATTTAGATAAAGATACTGTCCACGTTTGTTGAGCAATTTTGAGTTTAGGTTTGATAGAAATTGTCAGTTTGCCAGTACCCTTAAAATTAGAACTGCTATAAAATACAACAGTTGTATTTAAAGTCCATTCCTTTTTCCCTGCATTTGGAGATACAAGTAAAGATTCGATTTAACATTATCAGGACGCTTTTATTGATTTCAAGAAATCTTGTCACTATTACGGCTATTACTATGACAATGAAAAGGTTTTCATTTCAGTATCAATTGAAAACATCAAGATTCGATTTAACGATTTCAAAGAAATCTTGTCACTATTACGGCTATTACTATCCCAATGAAAAGGTTTGCATTTCAGTATCCATTGAAAACAAATAATATCCATTCTCCCTTACCTTTATTGTATAGCGGAGAAATTTTAACATCTCTGATAATCGGGGAATTATAGCCTTGCAATTGAATGTCGCGCCATATTCCTTGTGTTATAAAAGCGGGACCCCAATCCCAACTGAAAGAACAGGGTTCTTTTCGAATAAAGTTGCGATGGCATTCGCCATGTTGAATTGCGGGAGGGCAATCAGGAGGAATATCGTCTTTGTAAGCCATACTTTGACTAGCAGCGTATGTTACAGCAGAAGTGAACTTTATAGCAATTGTATTTTTACCAGTGCGAAGAGCATGCTTGACGTCGAACACATATCTATAAAACATGTTGGTAGTTGTACCAACCACCTTATTATTGATAGCAACAGAAGCAACCGTGTCTAACCCATAACAGACCAATTCGATATTTTTGGATTGGATAAATCCTTTGGAGACTATTCATGGCATGTAATAATCATAATATTCAAATATACGGATATAATAAATTAGTGAATGAATAATGATGGATTACAGTACATTACGAGTATAGCAAAATCAATCACTGCAGGGAGCAATGTTGTAGCCTGTAGAGGAATACGTAGTATGTCCATGCATTACTTGGAGATATGGTTTACAAAGTCATCACTCTTTTGCCGTAATGTACGGTAGAATCATCTACTATAACAAGCCAATTGGATATTATTGGATGTGGATAAATTGTATGGAGACTACCCATTGCATGCAATTACATGACGAGCACAACATCAATCAATCAAAGCAAGTACCATAGTGTAGCCTGTAGAAGAATATTGACTTTTACCATACCGTCTAATCATGTAGTCTGATCAAACAAATGACTTACCAGTGAATTCTCTTACATAAGTCCAATTATCGAAGGCAATCCAACGATAGTTGACATCATTGTAGCCATAATATGGATTATCAATTTTCTTGGTTGCTATTAAATCGGTATGGATACAACCAGGTACCGTTCCATGGCCTTTTATGCTGCCGTTTGAGTTTTTGAATTGCCATGTTCCATGTAAATCTATCACTGATGTTCCCGTTGGAGTCCTCTTACAATCTGCACGCATAGGATAATCTATAGTAAGAAAAGTGAGTACCATAGCCAAGAACAACCATGTATATTTTACTGCCATGATTGAATCCTCGAGGATAATTGAGACGTCGAAAAGATCGATTTGATTCTTTGCTCAGCAAATGAGGAGGTAGTCAAGAGTATTTTGGAAGGTCAATCAATACTGTACGGTACTGTATAGCCTTCAAAGCAGATATTAAAAGATGATACCCTGAGTAGAGTCGCTATCGTTAATGCAAGGTACAACGACTATCCAATGGCGACTGCCAGAATATCCAGGATAGAGATGAATAATGTTGAATTGATGATGGAATCTTTTCTAACATGCCTGGATCCAGTAGCTGCATCCAAATAATCAATTGATGATATCATTCGCTGTCCAATAACAAGACCAAAGCTCCTTTGCAGTACCGTAGGTGAGATGAGTCACCTGACCAAGCGCGACTCTACACTGTACTCAGTGTACTGTAGTTTCGCCTACTGACCATTTTGGTAGCATGTTAGTGGCACAGTTGAATTTCCAAGACTTACTATGGTCTCATTCTACCAATCTCCTTTGGCCTATAGCTTGTGATACAGTACTGTACTGTAGAGATGAGTCTTTGCACTGTAGTCGGATGGACTCCCCAAGGACACAGTGGAAAGTTTGAAGGCTGACAACTAGACCTGAGTGACAACTGATCTTGTTCCAGTCCAGTCCAGTACTGTACAGTACAATGTACTGTACAATGTGCACTGTACAGTACTGTACAGTACACTAATCAAGTAACGACTCACGGCTACTAAATACTGTACAGTACTGCGTCTGCTCAAAAGCAATCCGTAGCAACTTTCACCTGGCAAATGTGAAGATCATACAGAAAACTTTTCTTCATACAGTGCTGTACTGTAGAGGTTTTTTTCTTACCTCTGTACTCTACTGTACTGTACATGTACTTACACTAATCAAGTAACGACTCACGGCTACAGAATACTGTACAGTTCTGTGTCTGCTCAAAAGTAATCTGTAGCAACTTTCACCTGGCAAATGTGAAGATCATACAGTACAGAAAACTTTTCTTCATACAGTACTGTACTGTAGAGGTTTTTTCTTACCTCTGTACTCTACAGTACAGTATAGGGTACAGTACAGTATAACACAGTACAGTACAGTACCCAGTAGCAGAAAATTACAGTATGTACACTTGTACAGTACAGTACTGTACTGTACAGTACTGTAGTCTTTGCTACTCTTGTACTGTACAGTGTACACTTGTACACTCAATGTACTGTACAGTACTGCACAGTACAGTAGTATTGCAACAGTATCATTTGGGAGTCCGTCCGACTACAGTGTCAAGATTCATCTCTACAGTGCAGTACTGTGGCCACTAGCGTACAGTACTGTACTGTACAGTACACAGTACCCGATCACGACAGTACTGTACTGTAGCTTGACCAGTCTTGCACTGTAGGTGGTGGATGGATAGTGGATGGACCAGGAGCGTGATGATGCAGCAATTGATCCATCCGACGGTAATACGATACACTCAAGTCGACAGTACTGTAAGCGCTATCGTTTTCAACGTGGATTGAGCGCACAAAAGGAATTGTTGGCCACTGGCTCGTTGACTTCCACTTTCCTCCATTCCTCTGTATTCGTTAGTCAACATGGCAGCTACCGAGCAGAAAAAACCTGATTTAGGATTACTTGAAGAAGATGATGAATTTGAAGAATTTCCCGCTGAAGGTTTGCAATAAATAGTGGTGCATGTGTTAGGTTATGGACATGATAGCATTGACAGCAGTCACATTAATTTGGATTCTATTTGCTGGTAGAATGGGATGAAAATGATGAAGATGAAGAGGATGAACATGTCTGGGAAGATAGTTGGGATGATGACAACATTGAAGATGATTTTTCCAATCAGTTACGGTAAGTCAACTACATCAATAACTTCAGGATGGCTACAATGATGTTGAAATGTGTTAAATGCATGATGCTTTTATTATCATGGCGTAGAGCCGAACTTGAGAAACATGGTCACAAGACAGGTGGTCAGTAATGGATAGACCGTTCTGCAGAGGGCTTCCAAACGCGCTGATGGAATCAATCATGCGCTTTCTATCTTGTCAATACTGTAACTTAGACTGTCATGTACAATGATCATATCTTTTCTATACTGTATCGTTTACTAATGTTTTTTTGGCCTCTTCATCAACCTTTCTTCCCTGTACTTTATCCATGACAATGTTGAAAATGGAATACCTATAATCTATCTGTACACTGTAATATCATCGTAGGCTTTTCAAATTTTATACTACATGCTTGTATTATCCATGCTACAATCAATACTAAAATGAGTAAATTGTTTGATGATTGACTTGATACATGCCAAATTGACAAGGCTTTCAATGGCATCAACAAGTTAAGACAAATATTTATTACCAACAGATGTAGGTCCGATGGGGCTATATTCCAATCTTTTGCAATAATCACGTTGATAGGGTGGTACTCAAGCGAATGGGCAATGGCATGGCTTGTTTCATGATAGCAATTGTAACCTCGCATAGACTTAATTCTTGTATGGGAAAGGCACAAAGCAATGATTGCACTTTACTTTCCGTTATGCAGCACTATATCCTGCTGCTAATAAACTTCCTATCTATTAGCCTATTCTATGGTTGACATCGATTCAAGATATACACTACAGCAACCAATCCACATTTCGGCCATCATTGGAACGTCAAAAAATCCGTGTATATCAATTGGATGGTGTAAAATCAAATGCTTTTGATACTACAATCTTCCTTGTTATTGGGATATGTTTGCGTATCGACGGAAGTATAACTTCATTTCAAGATATATAAGAATTCATGACAGATTGCCCACTATCGACGCAGATATTCATTGTTATATATTGTAGTCCTATCACATTATTAATATATCTTGTTTGCAATCATGTCAATAAAATCGGTTAACTTGTAAAATAGAGTAGGACAAAAAAATGAATCCACGATTATCATTTATTTATCGGCTGGTAAAGTAGGCTATTCATAGAAAATATTCAATCTGACGGGAGAGATTGATCTCCTTCAAATGGGCCGTATTTAGGGGCTACAACTTGAAATAATAAGACGACATTATCTACTTTGAACTAAACCAATTATAGTTAATTGAGTGTCAAATTAGCATGAAGAGAAAAACGTCAACGTGCTAGTAAGTAACCGCTCACAGGGTTGATGAACAACTAAAATATTGCAACAGTAAATACTGTAGTAAGAAAATGAAGGAATATTCAAGTCCAAAACTTGAACGCTATGCCTAAAAATTGTGGCAGACACAACTTCAAATAAGTAGCGTTACTGGAAGAAGAAATAAATTACTAGTAAATCATGATGGTCGTACAGGAGCTAATCTTACAACAATCTCTTGAAATGAACTTTAGGAACTGTAGAAAGCCTATAGGATTGAATAGTGATCATTTTATTATCAGTTCTTTGCAAATAGTTATAATTAACAAACACAGAGTGATCCAATAAATGGCATAGGGTAAACACTTCACAAATACAATGTCATTGCAGTCAATTTATCTACGCTCTCTAGTCGCAACGAGATGCAGCTAGCCTACGACTTCAATCGAAAATTGTTTTCATACATCCAATTATAACCCAGTCGTTGCAATAGAATAGAAAAATTTAGACATAGATTTCAAATTGAGAACGCTTTTTTTTGGTCACAGCGTCAATAAGAGTTTGTTCCGCTTTGATAAATGATGCATGTAAACATTTACCATGATAATTGATTGGAAATCTACGAAATACCAGCCAAATTATAAATCAGATCAAATTGTCAATATACAGTTTAAATTTAAGCTAGAACGATTAGAAAAGCTTACTTCTTTGCAATTTTAACGACAGGTTCGTCATTGGATATGCTGAGATCTTTCAATACAAGTACTATCTTTGTTGCTAATTCGATAACATGATGAGTTTGAATTAAGAAATCCCCTTTCTTCAGATGAGGCAATGTTTTATCCTGTACAACATAAATCATACGGAAATGATGCCAATTAAAAATTTTCTATTTCTCAAATTAATGCTGTAAAATGATTGATCATCAGTTTTCTTACCATTCTACATTGAATAACGCAAACTGTATCGTTATGAGGACTAAATAATAATGTAGCTAATTCGTGAAGTGGAATACGATATTTTAAGCTCAGTGTTTTAGAATCTAATATTATTATAGCAGCACCAGTAACAGCTAAAATTCTCGGTACACCCTGCAAAAAGTAATTCAAAAGGAGATTATAGATTAGAATCGGTTGCCTTCATTGAATAGTCTTGAAGAGGCAATCTTAAAATAAAATGATAGCTTTCCATGATGAAGAGATTCTCTTTTCATGAAACTCAAAGTACAAAAGGTTAAATTTATTCTATCTCCTAAGAAAATTATCGAATACTTAATTCGCGGATTGACTTTAATAGCGTTCTACGAGTACATCAATGTACTGCAGTATCAAAAAGCATTGATATTTAGTACATAGCTTTTATTTGATGACTTAGTCCACTTTAATTGCTCGATTATTACAGTAAATTAGCAAAGCTCTATTCGTAATTGAGCTGAACAACACAACATTTGCTACAGCAAACTCTTTATTGTGGATCTTAGCACGACATGAACAATTATTTCCGTTCTTTCTGATCTACGCGTATACGGTATAGCAACTGATTTCGGAATTGAAATGGAACTAGTTTAGCAATGCAATCAGCAATATAATGTTAAACTCGCCTCCCATTTTAATTAAACAGTATTAGTTAAGTTGATTCTCTCACCTTTCCATTAGCACGATGTAATTTAATAACAGTATCAGCCCAATGAACTTCTTTATCTTTATCATATCCTTTCGTAATCGTCTTCCACAGTGGATGCTTGCCTAAGCCGCAATAATCACCACGGAATGGTACCCCAACACTATATTCAAACCGAATATTAGTTGTATAAGAAGTAAATTATATATTTTAATTTTACAGCTAACTACAACAATTCTAATTGCCAAAGGTAGATAATTTACACAGTAATACAAAAATGGATGCATTGATGAGTAATCATTGACATTGGTAGTACTTACGTTTGGGAATAGTATTCCTTTTTATTATTGAAGAGTTGGCTAGCTAATAGTTTTTCCGAGTAGATTTCGCGCTGTTCTGGAGATAAACGACGGCGAAATCGAGCACACTAATCGATTCAAAAGGTAATAATATAATGTATACCGTGAATTATGCAGTAATTAGCAATAACCTAAACAAGGCTAAAGGATCACTTACTCGCCAAACATGATGCATTTCCCTTAATTGGTCAGAAATTTCTTCAAACATAGGACCGCAAGACGGCCAATTTTTCTCTATAGGCGATTCCGATGGTAACTCATCAATAACAGCTTTCAAAAATCGATAATTCTAGTTGGTAAGTTGGTAATAAGATAATATTAGAGGATATAATCTCTTTAGTTCAATATCGTAGTCTTTGTGTGCCGATATCGTAATGAAGTGAAAGTATTATTTTACCAAGCTTTGGCGCAAAAATCGGTATACTTTGGGCCCAGCAATAGAAGGAAATTTTTTACGATATTTCTTTCGAATCTAGAAATATCCAGATTTAAGTTACTGTTAGCCTTATCGTTTTTCTAAATTACTAGGTTAAGCATTCATTTAAAGTAAACATTTAAAAAATCGATATTTTGACAAGCCACTAATAAATTTTCACCTGCCAGCCTATATAATATGCACGAATAGTTGTTGAGGCATTGTTGCGTTTTCTTTCAAGTCTTAAAGCTCGAACAAGTTTTCTGGCCTAAATCGACATTAATATATAAAGAGACTAAATATGGTATATAATTCCTTGTATAAAAATGTTTTCTGAAACAACTCTTAACCTGCCAACCAAAGAAAAAAGTTCGAATCACATTAGCTGCCAAATTACGACGTTTTTCTTCTCGTAGTTTACGAGCAAGCTTTCTAGCCTACAATTTTAACAGAACGAGTTAGATTTATGGGCTATAAATTATCATCATAAATATTTATATTCTGGATTAAAAAATAAAAGTACTGACGATGAGTAGTCTACGTTAGTAAAAATATTGTAATGAATCTCTTACTGAAAACATAAACAGATCGAAACGAGAAATATCTATCTCCCTTCTTTTAACTCAAGCATTTACTAAGGTACCTGCCAGCCGAAGAAAAAAGTTCGAATGACATTGACAGCCAGTTTACGACGTTTTTCTTCGCGTAACAGTCGAGCCAACTTTCTTGCCTATGAAGTAAAAAAATAGCTGTTGGTTTAAATATTCGAACTTGAGCTAGCAAATATCCTCTTTAAAGACAGTAAATGACCTGTAATAGCTAGTTCTACTGACTAATAAATTTGTAATTCACTAACATCAAATAATACAGAGATAAGATACTATACAGGTTTACGAGCAATGTTGCGAAAGAAACTAGACATTTTAAGTAATGAACTCTTTAAATTATAAAATTTGCTATATGATTTAAGATTTTAGAGAGGAATGCAAACGAAATTGGAAAAATACAGCAGGTGAACAGATCGGAGTTAATAAACGGATAAAACAGTATAACTGCAAACGGTGGTTATGTTGTTCAGCAGTTTTAACACAACTTACTTTCCAGCCAAAATAAAATCTCCTAATGACTCCTTGTGCTATAGTACATTGCTTCTCATATTTCAATTTGCGGTATAGCTTTCTAGCCTGGTAGTAACAATATTATCGAAAGAAAAAATTACTTACGCCACCTATAGCATATATTTACTGATGACATTTTCAACAAAAAATAATGACATACTTTCCATCCATAAAAGAACTTGGTGATTATCCCTTGAGCCCATGTACATTTCTTCTCGTACAACATTGCTTTAAACAGTTTTCTCGCCTAGATGATAATGGCAGAATCAAATACAACAGGTGTTTCAAGTTAACGATAATCTAGTCGGAATTCAAGCTCGCAAATAACTACTGTACTACAAATCTTGTAAAAAGTCATATAGCTTATTTTGCAATCGATCAACATTACTACCTTCCACCCGCGACAGAATCGCTGAACCGCAATGGAGGCGAAACGAACACTTAGGAAACTTGCTCGTTCCTATGCATGTTCACATTTAGCCAAGCCAATCGCAAAATTAAAAGAGATAGTTAATTAGCATACAGGTACAGGATAGAATAATTTAAACAATCTCAGGAAACCATTTGCATAACTTACACGATAGCATCGCCAATTCGCTGAAATGGAAATTTGACTACGACGTAATCTTAAATACTATAAATTAAAAGCAATTGTATTTGACAATTAAAACCTCGACGTGCTTTATAATAGTATTTCAATATTAAGTATGGCATAATCGGATATTGTTCTCCTGAGTTTACATTCCATAGTAATTAGTAGTCATACTGAAATGATTTTTCATAAACTAACCCATTTTCTCAGATAGAAACCTCTAAATTTTGCTTGAATTTCTGTCGCTAAATCATACAATCGCATTCGTCTCCATTCTTCCATATTAAACAACTGTTTTAAAAAAACCAATAAGGCTTTCAATACATCAATATTTAGCTTAACATATTTTATCCTCAAGTTCTAAAGAATATTACGGTAATTAATTATCTAACAATAATTCATGAATATTTCTGTTTAGTATAAATTTGGGTAAAATACTTAAATAATATACGGTATTTTAGGAGCCATTACTTACTGTTCGTGGATTTCGAATGAATAATTTCGTCTTACCATAAGCGTATTCATTTGGTTCAATAGGTAATGACTATAAGAAGAAGTATTATTATAATAGAAGATTGGTTATTATGATATTCATTCTGCCTTTGTGTTTCTCTAATCGATTGTATACCTCACTGAATCATCGAAGCGATATTAAATTTTAATCTTTTGATACTGTATTTAATAGCATAAATTCTTATGACGATTCTGATTTTAAAATTGTTGTAATTGATAACTGAAGTTAATTATGAGCTACTGTAGAAGTTTAATTTTAAATTGATACTATAAGTTGCAGGTTACTTAGAAATTTTGTTTTTGATAGCGATTTTGGGCTTTTAAAACTCGACTAAGGCATAAAGTAAATCTATAACTTTGGCTTTAGTTAAAGCTGTAGAACCCAGACAATCCTATTATTTAGTAATTCTTACTTCAATCATCTCTTGCACTCCAGCTTTAGTATCACCTTCCCATCTTGGCCAAGTAGCCATCGACAACATCTTATATCTAATTAGCCAAATAATTAAAATCAAATTTCTGGTTATTCCATAGCAATATACGAATAAGTATTTCAACCATTGCCTTAATCGAATATCTTACGAGTATATATATATACATATACTTCAAAGTGACAAATATATTGTGATATGTTCAGTTGTTCTTGTATACCGGTATAAAATTTTGGCATAGGTTTGTCGGAAAGCATATCCAGCACGACGAACTCGTACATTCTCTAGTAAGCTAAAGATTTATTTATTAAGAAATTTCATTATATTGCAACTTGATCACACATTGATTTATTATTGACATATTTAAAGTCAAAATTACCCGAGATATTGGATCTGATGGCGAACAATAGAAATATCGAAATCTTCCGGAATTTGCTTATCATTAGGCTATTAATATAAAATAGCAGATAGTGTTTAAGATTTCTTCCGATATTTTAGAGATAAATTTGAAATACTATAATAATATTGCACTTATTATTATACGATATATACAGTATGTATTTAATACCTTTATACATCGAATATAGTTAGGAGTTTTAGCCAGAAGATTGACCATTAATTGTGCAACCGATTTCTATGCGGCAATGACACGTTAGTAGAAAGAAAAAATTGTAGGCGAATTCATCGCATATTTAAATCTACAAAATAGAAAGAAAGTATATTATCTTTTAATATCTATTATAAACCTTAAATTGAGAACCCGATGTTGGTGGTCTTTTACGAGAGGCTAATTTTGGATTACCCTCAATAAAGAGAAATTGCAGTAACGGATTTCCACTCGTATACATCGCTTGAGAAATATTGCGATGTAGATTATCATTGTTTTTATCGATGAAACCGTTAACATTGTAAGTTACCTAATCAAAAAATGAAAAAGTTAAGACCACTTGGCTCTAGTTCTCTTCTTAAGTCAATACTGCACACATATGTTAACTATTTTGCTGCAATTAGAATAGTCAAACTTACATTTCCTGCATAATGGACTAAGCGGAATGATTCTCGATCGAGAGTCGAATCACGAGAAAACTCTTTCATCGATTTACTTTGATAATGAGGATGTTTACTACATCGGTTATTTAACTTGTCAAGAAACGTCTTATCGCTAACCTATATTATATTATATTATAAAATTCTTTTAAATAATACGTATAGCAATAACCAGTCACCTTCGCATTACTTTCTGAACCAATAAATGCAATATTTTCATTTTTAATATATGTATTGATACAGGGTGAATCTTAAGCCTTAGTACGGATAATGTTGGTCTTGCTACAGGTAACTATCGATTTATGGGATCATATTTGACATTACGCAAGTAAGACATTTAATACTAGCAGGGTAATTTCAACTTTTTTAGCGTTCACGACAAATTATTATAAATAAGGTAAATAAAGTAGCCCATTAATTATTACTATTTGTACAATTACAATTTTCTTACCTTCCCAGGTCTAATACATTCTTCGTCCAACATTGATAAAATTCCATTATTCTGTTGAAATAAAATGAAATATACGTATATTAATGTGTTAGTTAACTTTATTTATTCCTCATAAATAAACAACTAAAATATTTTAATCTTCAAGAATTTAATACTGTACTGTAATACACATGATGTTTTTCTACCTTTTCTATTAAATCACAAATGATTTTATTGTTAAAATAATCGATATGGGTCCATGGCATGCCCTAGGTAAGTAAAATACATTTATAGTAAATTACGATAAAGGCTTGATCGTAGTATTAACTTATTGAGCAATAGTAAGGTTACGTATTGATATATTCTTACCTCATTTACGTATTCTTCTTGTTCTAATTTTAATGTCATTTCAATAAAAATTTGTTGTAGTTTCTCGTTGCAATAATTGATGATAAATTGTTCAAATGAATTATTCTACGTGGGGTAAAATTGAGTCAAGATTATTAGATATTAACTTGCTTTGACTGGATTAAATGCGTAAACTATTAAATAACAAAGAATTTTGCCAACTTGAAATATTTCGAATCCATAAATATCAAGAACTCCCATTACTTTCCTCGTTGCTGTTTCTTTTACCTGTAACAACGATCATAATCTTTCTTTTATATCGTATAAACTGTTGTACGATTCCCTACTGATGATATTGAGTATAAATCGTAGTTATGAAAAAATACGATATTGAAAACTAGCACATGGCATACCGTCAGTGATTCATTAACTTTATCTACAATCCATGAGAATAAACGACTGTAAATGGCTTTAGCAAGCGCATCTCGAGCATACCGTGCCTGTACGATAGAAAATGGCATTGAGTCGTTTATAATAAGTAAGACAATCTAATAATGTACAGGTAAAAAAATCTTTGCTACTAACTTGTGCAATTGTTAATGACGTTGTTACTTGTTCATATTTTGTTTCTACAAGCTTTTGAGTGATAGCATATTGGAATTGGCTAATTTTACAGTTTGTTAACTTTGAGACAATTTGTAGATCTACAAAGTAAATACAGTAGAAATAAATGAGAAAAAACTATTGGAATTTATAATCGTTTATAATAATTATTTATTTATTAAATCAAGTTGAGTTATAATATATTCGACTACGTAGTAATATAGGGGTTGTCTGTAGTTTTTTTGTAATTATATTAAACGTATTTGAGAATTGCTAATATATTCCTACCTCGATTTAAATTAATTTCACTGAATTCATTTCCACTCTCATCTTCCTTTTCACTCAACTGAAGATTTCCAATATGAAGTATTGCTGCAAGAAGTTGCAGTACATATTTGACCTCAATTGATTGAAAGCCAACTATTTCCATAGCTTGCTATAATGCAAAGATTGATCGTAGCAGTTAGTGCAGTGTCATTTCAGGATCTCAGAACAGCAACTGCTTCATGTGGGATTACTACAGCTTTACAGCTATAAACAATCAACTCACTAGAGTCTCCGTAAAATCATTTTCGTCAATTTCTGTTGCTACTGAATAAGGATTTATGTAGTTGTAATCTCGTATATCGTCCGTTAGATATAAATCATCTGAAATGGAAATTTTTAAAATTTAGATAATTTTAATATGATCTAATTTGTTAATGAAAAGTATAATTTAGGTATGCTTAAAAATATCTTTCTACATTGTATGGAAGGATAAAAGAGTACTTTACTGCACCTAAAATTTGTTCTGATGCTCCGACCAGTAATTGATAGAAAATATGAAAATTTCTCTCGCCATCAGCTTGAGATACAACACGAGACTATCAAAATGCTCACATTTAGTATTTTCATATGCATGTAGATTATCGTTGAGAAGTAAACAGCCACACTAAGTAGATTTTATCATTAAAATAACTACTTTAGTTCAAAATCCTACATATTATGATCTCCTTACCTTCTCTAAAAGATCTTTATAGTATTTTCCATTTCATATGGTAGTAGAAGCGAGAGGTCAAAGAAAAGTATAATAATTAATTTCGCTAATATCTAGGATTGATTTGACTAGCCAGAATATTCTAACTAGTCTGCCCTATAGCTAAACTTACAATTTGTAATAACACCTCCGACAGGATCTCCTTTAAAGTCGAATTCGATATCCATGTACTTTCCCTAAGGTAATGAAGTATTATTAGTCAACTGTACGAAAAGATGTGAGAAATAAATATAGCAGTACAGCGTATGCTTACAAAGCGAGATGAGTTGTTGTTTCGATGAGTTTTAGCATTTCCAAACGCTAAATGTAAAATTAGAAATTAGTTGAGAATTGAATTCATGACTAGTAGTATACAGGTACAATTCAATTACAACAAATCGAGTGCATCTAATATAGAACATTGATAAGGATTAAATTAGTTACTGGTAGTGGATGAGTATAATTCACTTAGGATACATGGACAATATCTAATTTTTCATAATACTGTAAGTACATGGTCTTTGCGGAATTTAGCGAGGGCTGCAGTATACTCATACTAATTTTAATGTTTAATTTACTATCTGGAAACTGTATAACAATTTATAACTGAATAATCGATTCTGTTTATGAACTTGATTAGCTTTTTCAATGTAGATGCTGTGAATAGCCCATCTATCTATCAGGATATACAGTAGACTATCAAATTTTGCTACTATTATTTTAAATAGACTCGTGTAAGTGACCGTAGCGTGTATATTATGCGACTAGATTATCAAGCTTTGAATGTAGAATTGCTAAACTAATTAGTAATTATTTAGATTGTACTTGAGTTAGCTCAAAAAGTTGTACCAGAAAAGGGTCTAATTGATAGTTAATATTATACGTAGGCAAGTAATTATAATTATAATGCTCTATATGCTCCGTTAACTATCAATTTATATCATTACTTAGCCGATATTTCTTACCTTCTAGTAGAGGATTGGTTTGAAGTAGTTGCTCTTTTACTAATTCAACATCTTTACTTTTTCCTGACACTGCAGCAATGTACTGCATGACTACCTTGGATGCTTCTATTAACGTTATTGAATACTGAGATTAGTCTACGCCAATTTATCAGCGATCCTTGCTTATATAGTACATCATTCACAGAATCAATTCTCCGATTCTTTTACGATAGTGATGGTCAATTTTTGTTAATTAACATAGTTACCTGTTTTGCCTGAACCACTTTCTCCACTAATAATCACACATTGGTCTTCGTCTCGATCTCGCAGTGCTCGATAAGCATTGTCAGCTATAGCATAACTAATAAAACATGTGATATTCACAAACTGATAATGCAGACACTGAAGTGCGTTATAAATAAGAGAAAGAGGTTATATGTATTGATTTGGATTATGTATCTCAGAATAAATAGAGGCTGTATTATTGCACTGGTCGAGAAATATTGTACTTAAAATGGGCGACTTTTAAATTGGTGTTAGCTGACAAGTAGATTAATCAATTTGTATCCTAAATTTCTTACATGTGAGGCTGAAGTTCGTATAGACTTTTGCCGCGATAGTTGAGAATTGTTTCGGATGTATAAATTGGCAATTTCTGATATGGGTTAACGGAGATGACTACATTTCCAATATATGTCTATAAAAGCAAAGTCAGGACGATGATTTAATAATTTCATAAACTTTATCCAAAGACCACATTCAAATTGGCGATAGCATGGAATAAGTTAAAATTTGATCGAATAGTCAAATTGATATTTTCAGCTACATATAGCATCATAAAACAGGAAATTATAGCAAATATCATTCTCTTTAGTTATTAAAGATATCCAAAAGAATAAAATCTAGCGATTCAATACGTCTTACATAAATTTGATTATCGTAATATCGCTGTTGCAAATTGAATAAAATAGCATTGTCGCTGACTTCATCTAATAAGATTAAATCAGGAACACCAGTCGTATCATCTAGGATGGATTCGTGAATTTCTTGATTGTCGTTATCCATCGTGATCCATGTACTGTATATAAGGCTAAAAAGTGTTCCAAGAGAGATATTAAGACGCTTATTATCATCAGTCGTAGGTCTCACTAAAAGCTAGTTATGCCAACAGAAGCATTAATATCATATAAGGGCCTTATTTTTGTGGAATAAATCAAGTTGGATCATTAAAATAAGGATATAGCTATTCTAAACAGCGAAGATTAATTTCAACAGGACAGTAAAGTTTAATTTTTGTACTGTAATATCCTTGAAGCAATGACAATCTAACTATAAAAACTGCAGCCGAATATTAATACCTGAAATATTACTTATGCAGAAGAAAATAAAAATTTACAGTTGTACCTCTAATTTCTTCGAATATTAGCAATAACAACGGATACATAAATATCATATGCATTTGCACTACGGTTACAGAATAAATAAATTTAGATTATTTTAATACTGTAATAAAGTCTAATTCTTTTATAACGCAAAAACCTTGAAGCAATGACAATCCTACTACAATAAATAAATATTCTTACCAAATTTTATTAACAGATGAAATTTTACTTATGCAGGAGCAAATAAATTTATAATTGGATCACTTATTTCTTCATATATGTATTAATATTACAGTCGCAGAATAAATGAATTTGGATAATTTAATACGATAATGAAGTCTAAAATTTTAAAATGCAATAGCTATAGTGCAATAGTAATCTTACTGCACACAGAAATAAGTAGATTTATTATTGGGTCTCTGATTTCTTTATTCATTTATGATAAAATGTTGTTGTAACCACAACAAAGCATTGTTCGCTACAAGAATCTTTGAGTATGAATAAATTTATAGATGGAATATTTTCTTTGCTTAATGAGCAGTCAATACGAATGAGTACTTGAGAAGCGATTAAATTGTCATAAAACTATCGCAAGGGGTTATGACGCTGAAGGGTTATGAAACTTGATTAAGCTCTACTTGCCCCTTTATTTCACTCATATGTTATTATTTTCTTTTGG
This sequence comes from Trichoplax adhaerens, assembly GCF_000150275.1. Taxonomy (NCBI): domain Eukaryota; kingdom Metazoa; phylum Placozoa; class Uniplacotomia; order Trichoplacea; family Trichoplacidae; genus Trichoplax; species Trichoplax adhaerens. Next base: position 7,269,292 of record NW_002060944.1, on the reverse strand, counting down.
AGTGGATTTATTGCAATCATCAGTTTTGTTACATACTAATTAGAAACAGTTAGCATATTGTAAGGTAATGGATAATCCAATTTAAGCTAAGCAGAATTGAACAGTACTATTATTGTTTATTACGATTGCTTCGCCTCTCATTTTTCTCGTTTATTTCTGTTTCTTTTATCGAATAGCTTATCTTGTAATTAATGATAAATCTTTTCTTAAAATAGCTAAATGGATACATTGTTATTTTATTAACTTTCGAACCTGCCCTGCTTTTGCCTTGCAGTAAGAATGATATTCAGATGGATTTCCCTAAACCTAGTAATGGCGCAAGTATACTCGTAATCCTAATTTGCTAGATAAAGATAGTCCTGCGAAAGCTTTAACGTTCTATCTGAATAAACTAAAGGTCCCATTAACTACTAGTAAAAATAAGTTATTAGTAGAGCCTATAAATTCGACTTATGTGATCGATTATCCTAATCGTTGTCGTTACGTCATCAGGTAAATGGTTCCTAAGTCACTTAATTCAAGTGGACCATTTCTTCAAAAAATAATACTATATTACGATGAAATTCCCCAATAGGCAAGACGAATTTTTATGCCACGTTAGAGGCTCTAAATTTTCTATATGTCTTGCTAACGAAGTAATGGTGTGGTATACTAAAAATAATGCTTTTACTAACTAATAGCAAATATTGGCAATTAAGAATGCTATGAATTCAACAGATTTAATCAATTAGCTAAATCCTTTTACTTTATTCTATGAAAGGGGTTTAAAGCTGTTTAATTTAGGCTTAAGTAAACTATTTGTTAATAAACTAACTTGACGATAAAACTATCCAATATACAAAATATTTTATGCGACATTAGAAGCTGTAAATTGCTAGGATTACGCGTTTTTGCTTACGCCCTTTGCTAGCTAAGGATCGCACAAGAAGACGTTGAATCTTAAAAAGGATAGGATTTAAGATTTTCTCGACTGAAAAACCATCGACTGTATTTACTTGGGTTTAACCTAAAATGATTGTGTGGTAAGATGCCATCTATCAAATCGCTCTCTAGATATGACGATGGGGTTATAGAAAGCAAATTAATTACCATGAGAATAATAGCATTTTAGTTTTCTACTTATCTTACCACTTATACTCTACTCAATATAAGAGGTTGTAGAGATTGGACATAGTGGTAGAATAGTATTTTTACAGCGATGAAAACCAAAAACGTAATAGCTCTGAAAATAGTATCATTTTATTTTTCTACTTATCTAGAGATCTATACTCTACTCAATATGGGAGAAAGTAGAGATTGGACATAAAGGTAGAATAGCATTTTTTCAGTGATGAAAATCAAAAAGGGTATAGCCATGAGAATAGTAACATTTTAGTTTCACTTGTCTAACCACCTATACTCTGCCCAGTATAGGAGGAAGTAGAAATTGGACGTTGCTTTAGAATAACATTTTTATGCAGCGACAGATGATCCATGGCTGATAGACTTTTACTTATGGTTCATTAAATCACAGTAATATTATGGTGTTGAGTAACAGTTAGAATAATTGATACACCAAGTGCTTAGTAAATATGTTATTTCCTTTTCGTAGCTATGAAAAATCAATCAACAGGAAGTTAATCTACAGTACGTCAACTAGTATTCATTTTGCTAAAGGTCGCTGCCGCTGTTTATATGTAGTTCGGTTCCCTGTCAATATCTTAGGATGGTAACCTAGTGAATTTTAAAAGTTATTTTATGACATAAAAGTGGAATAATATCCTGATATTGCCGAAAAGGTATAATAGGAATATTAAAAACAACGATACAGAATCTTATCCTTGACCTTATTAGAAGAGAGGGAGAAAATATTTGTGTGTACTTAAAGTCTAATAAATGTAATGTATTAAAGAGGGCGTTAACAAAATTTTCGATTGCTTAAGTGGAGTGAAAAGTCAGATTTTATCTTGTTTATCGATGATTTCGCTCACTGATTGCAATCAGGCACAACGAACACTCTATCTATCAGCAGAAAAATGATTCCAATAGTGAACAAAAATAGTGATTGTTTGGATATCTACCGATGAGCTATGGAAAATGAACTTGGATATTTTAAAAGTTCAAGAAGAAATCAACCAGCGTCATATTTAAGAATAGGAAATTTTCGGTAGAGGGGATGTTGAACTGTGATAAATGATCCAGTGTGGGATACAAGTAGAAGGCACGTGGAGATTATTAAAACTTAATTAATCAAGTTAAATGCTATGATAATTCGACGATTACAGCAAATTGATACTGTCTGTGAGTTAGCCATGATTCAAAATTGGACTGAACTAGCACAAATGGAATGATTTAAGGAGGGCTTACGATACGAGTACTGGTATATTGCAAGATTATCGGAATATTTCCATTCTCTCGTATGTTTAGTTTATAATTGGACTTAAAAAATCGATTTCTAAACCTTTCCGAATTAAAAGATGCTGTTCTAAGTGTTTTTAAGTCTATTTCATGATGCTAATGCAAATTTAAAGTGATCTCCATGTCCAATAACGATGGAATAGATGGAAATTATTATGTAAAACCTGTTTTCTCATTTTTTTCAGGAAATCGAACAAAACTACTCTAAAGATGATGTGAAATGTACAAATTGTCGATTAAAGAATAAAGAGCTCCACTGCTGATATATAATATTTAATCATGTTGCAGAAGATAAACTAGAGATTAGATATTTCACTAGCATAAAAATAATGTTGTAGTGTTCGAAGAAGGACAGATACGTTGTCGTCAATATTAGCCAATAAAGTACATTATCGTTATTAGAACATGTACAAAAATGTCCTTTTGATGCTATTCAGTTGAAGATATAAAGCGGGAAAAGGATATTGAAGAGTTTTAAGCAGTCCTGTTTAGTTGGAATTCAAGCCGTTGGAATTAAAACAACATAACCGACTTACCTTAGGTTATGTGCTTATTAATTGCATCCCAAAGTCAATGCAGCAAAGAAGAGGGAGAATGGAGAGAAAATTAGCCTCACTAGCTTCTTGTTAGTAGCCGGTAGAAGGGAAATAGATGAAATAGAAATAACCAATTTCCTCTACCAATATACCCAATGACAATTTTATATTTGTCTAAGTGTAACGGAAATAAGTATCTACTGATATCAGTAATAAGAGCGAAATGTGACTACTATCCTGGATCACCAACCATTCCAACAGTTGTTAATGGTGTTGTAGACTGTAAAGGATGTTAGCACTACCTCGCGTAGAACAATCGATTGGTCAATTTTGCTATTATTCTATTGAAATGATCGCGATAGAGGATTGATTTCAATAAGTTTTTATAATTAAAAATGGATCATGGCGGTCATGCCTAGTTGGAATTATTTAAATAAGAATCAAATTGGGCAAGTCTTTGTTATTTCACGTCGTTGTTTTACTACACATGGTCGCACCCATTACTTACTATTCTGATATATATTTAACTTATAAAGTGATTCATCAATAGCGCTGCTATTTATATTAGTCTGTTTAGGTATACACGGCATTGATTAACTCTGCTATATTTCCATAAGAAACAAGTTATTAGTAAATTGCATAGGCAATGAAAATTAGAATTGTAATGATAGCCTAGGAAGTTATATCGTTGTTTGCATCTCTATTAACTTGATTATTGTTGTTGTTGTTGCTTCAATACTGGACCACCATGCCATTTATCACTATAGCTGATCTGATCGTTGTTCTTCTTGTAGTCTAATCGATTAGTTAAATAGTTTACCCAGGTTTCAATTTATACTAGCTAATGCCATTTCGTGCTTTCTTTCTCCTAGTTTACTCCTCAAGATGAATCTACCAAAAAATTTTTCATGCTTCGATTTTACAGTATCCGATCTGATATTATCTCATTCATGAAAGAAAAAAATTGATAATGATCATCCAGTTATATCAATATATTATTCAACTAACCTTGCTCATTTTGTAGTTTGATTACTATGTAATAGCTATGTTTAATTAATGAAGGCAGTAATTCTATATTATCCGTCGAAAGAATCAATAAACTGATCCCGTTGACGTCAATTATGTTATTCCGTTCATTTTGTTCACTTTTAATCTTGGTTACTTCGTGATGGTCATCTTTAATGAAGGAAGAGAATAATCCTATATAATACCGTTGAAGAAAGAAATGGACTGCTTGTTTACTTACATCATAGTGTTGTTTCATTAATTTTGCTCATTTGGACTTTAAATATTATGTAGTATCGATAATCTATCCAATGACTAATGTCGAGATTAAATTGGAGAGTTTGCATATATTAAATTGTGGGATAGATTTCGAGGAATATTTGCTTGATAGCATAGTCAGTGATACTACAGTGCATTAGTTTAGTTACTTTACGATAGCCATATTTTATCTGCTGAAGGAACAAATAAACTAATCCTCCAATTCCATCACTGTATTATCCTATTAGTTTTGGCCATTGATAACTTGATTACTGCGTAATAGCTAGAAAGAATGAGAAAACTAGTCCTTTATTATCCGTTAAAGGAATAATCAACTGATCCTCCTATAAGATTACTCTAATGCGAATTCGCTTGCTCATTTGTAGTTTTGACTACTATATGACGGTCATGTTTAATTTATGAAGATACCAATTCGTATTACCCGCGGAAGGAATACATACAGTAAACGATTTTCTAGTTTCAAAATTATGAAGTATTGATATCTGTCTAACGACTAAATGCCAAGACTAGATTGGAGAGATTGTAGTTTGTATATACTAAACTGCGGATATATTTAGAGGGAATATACGTATTCGCTTGATAGATATACACAGTAAATGATACTACAGTAGTTTGGTTACTTTGCAATAGCTAGATTTTATCATCCATTGAAAGACTAAATGGATTAATTCTCCAGTTACATCACCGTGCTATTCCATTAATTTTGCTTATTTATAGTTTAAACATTATGCAGTATTGATATCTGTCTAATGACTAAATGCCAAGACTAGTTTGGCGAGATTATAGTTTGCATATATTAAATTGGGAGACACATTTAGTGGACAATACGAGCTTGGTAGTTATGCACACTTGTACAGTAAATGATACTACTGTAGTTTAGTGACTTTGCAATAGCTAAATCTTAATATCCATTAAAGGAATAAATGAATTAATCCTTCACCTATATTACTGTGTTATTCCATTAGTTTTGCTCATTTTTGGTTTAAATATTACGCGGTATTGATATCTGTTTAATGACTAAATGCAAAGACTCGATTGGAGAGATTCTAATTTACAGTTTAGTGTATAACACATATACTATATACAGTATACTAAACTATGGGATATATTTAGTGGACTATATGAGCTTTACGGCTATGCACAGTAAATGACATTATAGTACTTTGATTATCTTGTGGCAGCTAGATTTTATTATTCGTTAAAGGAATAAATGAATTAATCCTTCACTTACATCACTATGTTATTATATTAAGATTTGCGTATATTTTAGTTTAGTTTCAATATGACGTAGTGTTGATATCTGTCCAATAATTAAATACCAAGGCTAGATTAACAGCTATGTATAATGAATGGCAATACAGTAGTTTGGTTACTTTGCGATAACTAGATTTGATTATTCGTTAAAGGAATGAATGGATCAGTCCTCTACTTACATCACTACATTTTATAGTATTGAAGTTTATGATATCCTAATAGAAACTGAATTGGTAGCCACTAGCGAGTGCAAGTCTAGCGGCTAATAGGAGCTGCCATAGTATACAGTTTCTTTCATGATTGCTAGATACAGAGTTTACTATAGCAACACTCAACACTCTGATTGAACACTCCAGCAACATCGACTATACAGTAAATAGTTATTAGAATAATTAATTATACAGTATATAGTACTTAACGGGACTTTGGAATATACAGTACTATAGTATTATAGTGATTAATTAAAGAGTATACAAGTACTCAACAGGACTTAGAATACTACAATTAGTATACCTTTTACGATTGTGGAGAAATACAACTATACAAATATTAAATGCTCAAGAGAGCTAAATATTCACATAAAATTCTGCAAGCTAGATAAGGTGATTGGGGCTTGAACGGCTAGGTTTTGAGTGATGGCTACTTCCAAGTTATAAATAATTGAGACTAATTGATCCCTGGCCTAGATGATACAAATTCACTATCAGTTATTGGTTGTAAGTTAGTCTAAATCTCAACTGATTAACGAGCTCGTCGACAGCAAGGTAAGCAGGTCTTGATTGCATTCTGCTAAAGAAATAAAGTAGATTGGATTTGAGTAGAAGACCAAATTATTTATATACCCGTATTCGTAATTATTTCATACCCTATCTTAATGACGTGCTTATATCTATTTGCAGTAATAGTTTAACGATTGTAATTGATTTCTCCAGTTGTCATCGATTCTAGTCCGCACCTTGCTGATGTTTGCCCATAAACATTAATACGATTGGAATCAACAATTTATTCGTAACCGTTTGCTACGTTTGTATTTATCCGCTGATCGCTTTTCTAGATATCGTTAGGATAACAGATCGAGCTGTTCCTGAGTCCAGCAAGATGGGAGATACCAGTACCTATTTAGGATTCGATTTTAGTACCCAACAGGTTAGTGCGATACCTACTCGTAGAGATTCCCAAATCAATGGCTGTCCTACAAATTGCAATGAATATTCATTTATTTGCTGTTAATAACAGCAGTAACATAGCATACATGTATATGATAAGTATCGATAGTCTTAGTCTCCTTACAACGTATAATATTTCTTTCTGCATGATAAAATTATGATAATCCTTTTTCTTAGCAAGGTAGAATGACTAAACGCATTTCTTGATATTAAAAGCTTAAGGCAATTGCGATAGATTCAAAATTGACCGTAATCTGTCAATACAACGTAATTTATGATAAAGAATTATCCGAATTCAAGTAAGGACAAAGTGAAAATCACTTCAGGAGATATGCCTCATGTGTTGAATTGGTTAATTCATTATTACTAGTGCAAACTCCCGTTGCTTTACTGACGGTTTATGGATCCAGTGTAGTAAATGAATGCTAATTTGTATTTTTTATAGGACGAAAGGTGGAGTACATAAACATCCTGACAGAATTACAGTCACATCGCCATGCTTAATGTGGGTCAAGGTACGTAAATGAATTCTAAGGTCAAAGTATTTTGTCTAAGGATTACTTTCATAATAAAACTCCTTTTCGTATAAATGACTACTAAATCATGTCGTTACCTTTGCGATACCAACATAAGGGAATAAAAGATTTACCGTACTGTAGTGTACTTATTTCTATTCTCTTCATATGGTATTTACACTAAACATGATGGATAGGCACTTGATATTATCCTTCAAAAAATGAAAAACGATAACTTTGACTTTTCATCTGTTGTTAGCATCTGCGGTGCAGGTCAAGTAAGTGAACCTGTAGTACTAGAAATTTGTGGTGCATTTTTATTCCATGTCGATTCACGTTTAACTTAGTTTAACATCGTTCCGATTTCTTTGTGCAGTACATGTACATATACATAGTCGTAATACGACAATATAAGCCTAGAAATGAATCACTCAAACTTTGTTTTACCACAAGCCGATAAACCATTACCATAGAATACTTAATTCTAATTTTTTAATCAAGCAAGTTCTAATGATTCGTTAAAATATCCTATCGCTACTAGTCTAATAAACAACTGTAAATGTTATTCTAGCAACATGGCAGTGTATATTGGAAAAAAGGTGCTGGTGAAATATTAAATCATTTAGATGCTGCTCAGGGAACATTGGCATCGCAGCTAGAGGTTAAAATATACGGCTTATATATTAATGCATACAAGGCATGATATGCTAATAATCATTACTCTGACAATTTCATAAATATAGAATTGTTTGGCTTTACTGAATTCGCCTGTGTGGATGGACTCTAGCACAACTAAACAATGCTTGCAATTGGAAAGAGCGTTCAATGGACCACAAAATTTAGCAAATGTAACAGGCTCGAAGGCTTACGAACGCTTTACAGGTTGCCAGATTGCAAAAATCTTTCAGAACTTTCCTAATATTTATCAAGAATGTGAAGTGAGCGTTTTATTTATTATCGATGTATTCATAATCAATTGGCATTAATGTGAATAGAACAATTAGAGCATACAAATCTAGATTAGCTCTTATATCTTCCTCTTCAGCTTACAGTTTTGCAATATCTAATATTGCATTTACTAGAGAATATCTCTTGTTAGCAGCTTTGGCGCGAGTCTATTTCTTGGTAGATATGCTGCTATTGACTATTGTGATGGTGAGACTAAAATGACATTAAAGTAATCAATTTATTCGGTAGCAAATTAACATCTTGAAAATTAGGATCTGGAATGAATCTCATGGACATTTTCATGAAAAGATATTCAGATTGTGCTTTACAGGTACACCAATAGTCAAAATAAAGATTCAAATTGTATTTTGAGAATATATTGAATTTGGAGCTGTTAATTATTTTTGAAAATAGGCCTGTGCTCCTAACCTAAAAGAACTTCTAGGTGACCTAGTCAAACCTGGAACTAATTTGGTATGTCCTTTAATTTTTTATACCTTTGCTATAATATTGCATGATATTGCGTTCATTTCTCGATCGTAAAATATCAATTATAACCTTACGACTGAGGTTATTATATACAATATCTTTATTAGGGATGTATTTCGTCATATATGAGAGATAAATATGGCTTTTCATCTAACTGTAGAGTCAGTGCTTTTACAGGCGATAACCCAGGTCGTCAGATGAGTTGTAAACAGTCCTATAAACTTGCAATTAATCTACTGAAATACTGTTGATTTTAATAGATTCGCTAAATTTTAATTTTTTTTAATTAATTGAAAACTATTAATTCGCTTAATAATGGCTATAGCGTCTCTCGTTGGCATGAGGCTAAAGCAAGGAGATCTTGCGGTAAGTTTAAATTTACTTCCAGTATCTAAGTGTTCACGTATATTATTTGGTTAAACCCTTTATTATGACGAATTATCTGAAAATTATATACGAGTATAATCTAAAATGTCTATTTTCGTCAATGTTGAATGTATACGCGTATAGGAAAAGGGTAATACTAAAATTTTTACTCTAGATTTCGTTGGGAACCAGCGATACCGTTTTTATTTGGTTGGACAATCCTCAACCAGCTTTAGAAGGACACATATTTTGCAATCCGATATCAAGTGAAAGCTTTATGGCGTTATTGTGGTAGCTAGCACATAATTTTATGACGAATTGATCGTTTAGTTGTTGTAGTAGTAATAGTGCGCAGTGGTAGCACTTACTAGTTGAATTATTTGCAGTATGTGTACCGTATATTTATTTGCATGCATATATATCGAAAATTCATATTACTTGCATTGTATATCTATATAGTAAAAATTTACTTAATATGCCTGTTGTATTTACTATAATTTTTATATTATTTATTGGATTGAAAAATGCTCAATGGAAAGTTTCAAAAATGGCTCTTTAACTCGTGAATCGATTAAAAATGAACTTGGTATTGAGACTTGGGAGGTATGTCTGTAGTATTATAAACAATTGCCTAATAATCTATTATGATGTAGAAATTAAAGATATAGTAATCTTGCTTATTGCGGATTATTTGGTAGAAATTTGAGGAATTAATGGCTGATACGCCTCCCGGTAATAACGGAAATATAGGTAAAAATAAAAGTAATATTTAACAAAGACCCAACGTTGGATATATTTTATGATGCATTATTCTTTTTAAGGATTACAGTTACAAGTCAACTAATACTTACTGTAATTGATTAGGTATTTACTTCAAAGAAATGGAAATTACACCACCGAAAATAGGCTGCTATCGATATGACTGTAATGGTAACGAAGTAAGTTTGTAACCTAAACTATTTAACATTATGGTTCTAATAAAAACATTGATTTGGTAAAAGTATACCAATGTTAGTATCGTCTATTCCATGTAGATGCAAGATTTTGACTTAAAGACGGAAGTAAGAGCTTTAATTGAAGGTCAATTCATGGCCAAGAGAATGCACGCAGAAAATCTTGGATATGATATAGGTAAGACTAATATTATAAGAGGATTGACATTCTGAATTTATGTAGCTTTAATTTAAGGTACGTATGCTTAAGCAAATTTCTACTTTTAATAGATCTGACAAATTGTAATAGACTGATTTTACGGTGATATGTTTATTAGAAATTAGTAGAAGGCGTCTCATTGCGTAGTGATCGCTATCACTTTGATTGGTAAAAGATAGCGAGATGATTTTAACGTTGGGTGCGCATAATATTTAATTTTTAGGTAAATGTAATAGGATAATTGCCACTGGTGGGGCCTCCAGTAATAAAGCACTTTTACAGGTATTATCGCAGTGCAGTATACTTTACATCTTCCATTTGCTGCACATTTATATGCGCTGCCATAACAATGTATATCATTATGAGTAGTATTTAAGCCTATGCAAAAACTATTATTAGCGGATACTTATAAGCTATGTGTGCACACTTAAATGCATTAACTTCATCTGTAATAAGTTTAATCCGCTGACTTAGCACTTATCTTTTAATCTAGGTTTTATCGGACATTTTTAATAAGCCTATCTACGTTCAAAATATTAGCAACTCAGTTTCACTTGGTGGCGCTTATATGGCAAATTTTGGTTGGCTTACTTATTGTGTTGTAAAATTTATAGTTATTGGATCGTTTAGGAGTTTCTAGCATACTAAGGTTACCGAGTTATCACTGTGGTTTAATTGTCATTCGTTTTCTTGTTATCAAACAGCGATCAATTCTGAGTTACTTGAGGAATGGTTATTGTTAAGAGATAGTTACCGTCTTGCTGCAGAACCAAACCCAGCTACAATTACGGTTTGAAATTTATTTTACAACTATATCAAGAGTTTGTATCAAAGTTTGAAATAGTCATAATGGGAGAAATGTTAAAAGTAGCACGAGTCATTGATAACACTAACATTTGTCTATGTTAACCTTGACTAAGAAATTTCATTGCAGGCTTATTCAAAGTTACTGGAAAGTTACAGATGTTTGGAAGCAAAGATTCCTTCGAAATAATACTGACCGCTTCGTTATAGCTGCAAAATTATCACATGCATAATATTTGATTACGTACAGTATATCAGCTTTTATGAGCTGATCTACAGTAATAATATCAAGTAGAAAATATACGCGTAAATCATGTCTTGTCTACTGTAGATTGCTTTGTTTCTACAATCAGTAATCATAATTATAGTGGACTTGTGACAAGGTATGACATTCCTCCAAGAAATTAATGATTCAGCCCTTCATGGATATTTGGCTAGCCAAGGCGAACGATGAGAAGACTTTAATGAAATGATTTCAAAGTAATTTGATATTTTTAAGCGGAAGAATATTTATTAGTGACAGGTTCAAGGCCAGACAATCAAATTTAGTACACGCACAACAAGATAATTATCATCCATTGTTAATCATTTTTAAATCAATTTTTTATAAGTACAACAAATTGTGCGTCCTTTGATATACAGTAGGTGCCATAACAACATGGCTGATTTAAATTGACTACACACCAACGCATTCTTTCACAATGTACTATCATTACCAATAAAAGACATCATTTACCATCAAGTATATGTACTGCATTTATTGAAATGCGACAATTGTAGAGATAAATTAACTTCATTAGAATTCATTTGCATGCCGCTACTAACGTCAACGCAGCAAAGATCTGACGGTAAAAATATGATCGCGAAGCTATGCAATAATAAATCAGAATAACAATTCATTAATTATTAAATACATGTTGGATTTCTATTTAGAAATTCTAATCACTTGTACATCTGGAGAGCTTGGTATTGTATCTACAGCCGTGCGTGATCCAGTCGAAGACGGACAGTGAACAGTACACGTGTAAAATTTTGTATTTCAATTTTACACTATGTTTATTACCTAATATGATTTTAAGCTAACGCACCACTAGAGTGAACATCTCAAGTCGCTCATCAAGAGTGATGTAAGTTATGGAACTGTAGACAAGTAAATTTATAACTAAATAAGGGTTATTAACATAGGTATACATTAGCATCAAGTCAATTGGAATCCGGGTTGACTCGTTGATTCTACTGTATTGCAATTGAAATTGCAATCGGTATAAAATAGCAATGATATGGTAATCCAACTTTGACGCGCATACGCGTCTGTAAGGATAAGAAGTAATTTTTGAATTGCAATTGCTCATGAAAGAGTGAAAATTGACCGTAAGATAGGGTTAGCTAATTCAAGCTGTGGAATGATTGTTGATTTTACACACCAGCAGTTGGCGTATTGTTTGAATTTGCTTTTCCATCATTTGTATTTCAAGTTTCAAGCGGGCATTTTCAGTCTCGAGCGATTTTGCTGTAATAGAACGATAACGATCTTTGATTTTTTTGGCCTCTCTGGACTTTTTAGCTGATAAGTTATTTCGCTGGCGACGTTCATCATGCGACATCCGTTTTCTTGCTTTTGAAAGGTTAGCATGGAAATTGGAAATATCTTCACTGAGGCCTGATGAAAGATCTTCATCGCGGAAATCGACAAAAGCTTCTTCTTCTGTAGTTAAAGAATCAATGGATTGTGGCAATGTGGTGTTGCCAACTGTAGGTATAGAAGAAGACGAATTGCTGTGTCGATTTCCGTTGAATTCTATACGATATTGCAAAAATAATTTATATAGTGATGGAAATTAGTACATTACATGTTGAACAGGGTAAGAATGAATCATGTATTTTACCAACGATGTTTTTTTTTTTATTGACGCAATTTTTAACCATATGCCCCATATGCCCCACTCGCTAGGTATCAACCTGGCGATTTGATGTAAATTAATGTCAGAAAAAAAGATTGCATTGATGATTATAAAAACATTCATCTCTAGCATCATCATTGAAAATGGTTGCAATGATGATCATTATGGATATAATAATCATACATAATACAACCGTCTACTACAGTATTTAGTATTGGTTAGTCTATGGATGATTGAGAGTCATTGACTTACCACTGCTAAATATACCACGCGGAGTCACGAGCCGCAGGATCAAAACACTCTTCGTCGTCGATCATGTTGGCGGTGTAAATTTCTGGGCACATTTCATTCCATAGAAATTCTTCCATGGCTAGTCCTCCTCCACCTTTGTCGTCGAATCCCATGGCTTCATCGATATAATTTTGGTAATGGTAGTTTGCCATCATCTTACCCAGTAGTCCACCTTGCTAGCAAATACGAATGGTCGCGGTAGTAGTAGTCGAGATTGCAAATGAATTAGCTTGCAATAGCGCCAACAGAATGAAAACAAGTGGATTAAAAGCTGATGCAATTGACTTTATATGTGTGGGTTACAGTCCCAGTTGAGCACTGTAGGACGCAAGGACAGTGGTAGTAAGTACTCCACTTTACAGTACAAAGTCTGCAAAGCTTCTTTTGGCTGTACTGTAGACTGTAGGCTGTATTGCACGTCATGCTGTGCCTTCACTGTCCAGTACAATACAGTACATTGTACGGACCCGTTGTTGGATACGTTGTGAGATCTGATTTGCCGTAACACGTTAAGGTACATTATGAATAAACAATTGAACATGTCTGTTGAAAGAGGTTAGCCTGGAGAGAACAATCGGCGTTAACAAAAGTTGGCCTGACGCATTGTCTGTCCATACAGTCTGAGAGAATTGATTTATTTTTTCTACAGTACACTGTACTGTACAGTACAGTATTTCTCTGCCTTGCTGGATATGCAGATGTGTACCGTGCAGTACAGTGCTGCATACAATCCAATAGTGTGTAGTGTACTGTACACCGTAGTAAGTAGACTACTGTACTGTATCAGCAATTGAGCCTATCACTACTCTACAGTGTACACAGCTCGCTACAGTACAATGTACAGTCTACAAACGCCTGCGATTTTAACCTTTCAACATCGAGTTCACTAGTTCATTGTTGTTGTACTGTACACTATGTACTTACTATCAACAAAGAGTGATACACAACAATACTGATGGGTAAGGCTGGGGGCGTTCGAAACAATAGCAACAGTTGAAACTAGCAGAACTGGCTTTACCAGAACTGCTGTTTTTACTTTTGTTTTTTGGAAATAACTGTCGCTACAGTGTCAAGAATGCCAGTTGGTTTGTCGGCCGTACTGTGCCAACCTGATACTGACTCTGTATTCTACAGTACAAAATGGGTACAGTCAACGAGACGTACTGTACTGTACAGCATACTGGACAGTCCAGTATTTACAGTATTCACACTTCATCATAATAATAACCCTAATTCATTTGAGATTCCTGACTCATCGTGCCGCAATACGAATAGACACATCGACATTACTGTACAGTGTACACTACTATACTGTATGTCAAAGTTGCCAAGGTAAACGTTAAAAGTGGCATTTTTGTAGCCGATTGATACGTTCCTACTGTACACTGTACAGTATTGTAGTGTACAGTACAGTACATCAGTACGTACCGTAAATTGGACTGTGCAGTAAACCATTGTAACGTCCTGTACTGTAGATCAATCTTTGCACTGTACTGTACCAATTCCACTTCTTCTCACTTTTTGACACTACTGTACCGCCTCTTCATTAAAATTAAATCAACTTGTCCGGGAAAAATAGTAAAGTCAATGATTGATTCAAAATGCCGGACGTCGGTCCGGTATTTTCCAATCAATCAAAACATTCTATTATTCCTGTACTAGCTTATGCAGTTTAATATCAATGATATCAATCGCACAATTTACCGCAACCTGATCTACTGATGTATTGTACAGTACACTTTAGTGCAAAAAGAATGGTCAAACTGACCATTTTTCCCTTATTCTACAGTACTATCAGCGACTACTGTACTCAATTAAAATCGTACCCCCGGGGACGATTTTAATTGATTAATGAAGGAGTACTCGCTGCTACCATACCCTAAAACTGAAACCGTTTAGTATACCACACGCTACAAAACCAACCAAGCTTCGACCTACTTTATTTGCTGGACTTTGCATGACTATCGCGGATACAGCAGTACAATCAGAATATTTTCATTTTTTTCTCATCCAATCAAAACGCCTTTTGGAGAATTTTAATTCGATCGCCTGCAGTCCTGGCGGCAGTATAGTAATCTCATTGGATTATGGTTTTCCAGTGAATATCCGCCGCGAAGGCTGCGCGATCAAGCCGGTTTTGAATCATAATAAATAACAATAATAATAATAATAATAATAATATAATATTATTATTGATTGACAGTAATTAAGGACGGACTGTCACGAGAGTGCGCAATCCAAACTTTTCAACTCTGAAAATTGGAAAAGCAATTCTGCGCACTTCCAGTTTGATGCCATGGAAACAGTCCTCGGCTTGCAGCCACCATCAGACTACCGCGGTACTACTGTGATATCATGATAGAAACCTATTAACATACTAAAATGGATCTCATTGACTATAGAGTAATGTCTTGATCTAAACCTATTCACATAGGAAAATGGATATCATTGACTATAGACTACTGTAATTTCCATAAAATAAAATTACTGCCTTTCAACGCATTAGACGGTACAGTAGTTGGGGCTTGGCTGATACATAGGATGATATCCATTTTGCGCAATTTAGGCAATGGCTGCATTGATGTAGGTTGCTCGATAGCGTAGTACTTCAAGACGTATATGCGTATTGCTTCAATCATCACTAACGGTATTAATCGTACAAGGAGTTATTGAAAATTGAAATGGGCGATGCTATTTGATTTAAAAACTACAAAGCTGTAACGGTGATTAGGAAGTTCATCTACCAGTGACGAGATAGGCATACAAATGCACTCCAAGATAGACATAGATCAAAGTAACAGGTGTGAAATGAAGAACATTACGCCAACGAAACGATAATTAATACAAGCAAGAACTTGATAGATTAGTGGTGTAAAATTATTATTACAACATCTTCTATAGTAATTGAATAATAACCATTGCAAGAAATACCACAATTCATTTCATCAACCAAATTTCAATGGCTACAAACTCAGATCAGAATTCATTAAGGTTGCAATATCAAATATTGCAAGAGAAGCAGCAACAACGATTATTACGTTTACAACAAAGAAAAACCAACGAAAGTATTACAACCAGTCAAGAAGAAACCAATAAACGGCAGAGTAACGATAAAAATTCAAATCAGATTAACGGCCAATTATCATGGATGCCAGAAGAAAATTTAAATCTAAAGGTTAATATTACTAGTTAAAACTTTATTATGATAGGCTAGCATACTAATACACAGCATCTTCAACACAATTCGTAATGTTTATACTAGGATACCACTACTTGCTGATTACCTCTATACGTATACAGAACATAAATTTTAATAACGTTATTCACTATACACACAAAAATTCGATTAGATGATTGATTCAATTTTATAAGTTGAGTGTGCTTCATTAATAGCACGACTACAATTTTAGTTACATGTTATATGCCTCTGATATGCTGAAATTATCGATTCCGCAGCATGTTGTAAACAATTGACACAGACTATATACCTACACAATAATCAAATCATACATCCTTAAAGAATACACACTTGATAATTATTAAACACTAATTCACCCATCACAATCCTTAATCTAGTTGGAAGTTACTGATGAAGAGAACGATGATGATAGAACGGTCGAGTCTACGAATGACGATGAAATTACTGAATTAAAAGAAATAATCCGTGTATGTTCTTCTGAGAGTTTTATTATGATTTGATAAATATTTTAAATCTAGATCATGATTCAATCTAACTATATGGTCTTTAAGGCCGATGCTTAAATTTTGATTTGTTGACATGATTTCTTAGTTTTTATTTGAAAATTGATCAATGCTATATTATTTAATTACTGTACTAACGATATCAATACCATGTAATTGCAAAGCTAAAAATACCTTGTACGTGTAATAGGAACTTAAAGACGAGAATAGTCGATTTAGAAAATTAGTAAGGGAGAAAGATGGGGAACTAAATGTATTACGAAAGAACCTAGAAAATAGCAAATATGCATTAGCAGGTATATTCATGACTTCCCCTGCCAAATATAATAACATTACAACTTGTAGCTTATTAATTTATATCAATAAAATAGCATGCCCATATCATTATATGTAATGTACTAGCTAAGTATACAAGTAGATAAATAAGCAGAAAAAGCTTATATTTTTCGATAGCATTCACATTTTATGATGCTGTATATTAATAAAAGGTCGAGGTGCTGGCAGTGATACTGCAGCCAGTCGAATTGTCGAACTCTCGAAAAAAAATCGGGAGCTTTCATCACAAATTGGAATCGAAAAAACGCAATCCAAAGAACTAGCTAGAAAATTCGCTGAACTTAATCGTGAATTAGATCAATTAAAAAAAGTAAATCTGGATTTTCCAAACGATTTTAAAAATAAGAACGATGGGGATAATGAGGTATTTGTGATATTGGATTCATTGAATTTTTTCTGAATCATACATTTTGCTACGATAGTAACTAGCTTATTTTAACTACGTAACTCTTGCTGATTTTATCCACATTCTAGGATACACAAGAAGAGTTAGAAGTGACTAAGGAGAAATTAGCCCGTACTTCAACAAAATTAAACGAATACCGGTCCCAATGCCAATCGCAAAAGCAAGAATTAAAAACTATGCACAAGGTACACAACGTTCTTAAGTTTGATGCTTTATAACGTATCAATTGTCCTGTAAGTATACCGTAGCCGAAAAATGAGTCATGCAGAATAACTAAATTTCAAGTTAATTCATGATTCATTGAACTACTGAAGAAGCTGCGATAAATACTGTACTTTATATATATTTTTAAATTTTCTATTAAAGATCTTACTAACGATATTAAAAATCGCTTACGATTGTACGTATAGATCCTTATTAGCGAACTTGGTGATAATGTAAATATTAACAATCTACTAAATCGATCAAGCAATTGGAGAGGCAGGCAACAACAAATTATATCATTACAAGACAAGGTTTGCGAAATAGGATATACGAGTAGATGGATATTTTAGATTATTTTAGCTGGTCATGTAGTAATTTACTGAGAAGATGGGATTAAGGCCTTATTGGCATCATAGATAGCATGCATCCAGAATTAGAAAATTAGCTAGAGTTATGCTACAGTTAATACAGGAACAAGTAATATCCGGTTATATCAGTCGATTTATTAATTACTCTATCAATAAAAATTGAACCTTGATTTTAGCTCATCAATAAAATAATTAACTTCGGTATTGCTTGAGAGGGCTCACTAGTGATTTCATTTATTCATTACATAATCAGGTTACTGATTTGAAACAGCAAATTGCTGAAATGAATAAAAACGGAACCATAGGCAGAAGATCTGGTGCAACTTCCATTGCTATAAATGCCTTTCCAGTCGGGATTGATGCTAAGCATCAATCTACGATAAAGAAAATTGAAAAACAACGGAAAGAAAACCAAGAAGTAGTCTCTTAATTATGCATTTATCTGAATGATCATATTAATATTTTCAAATAAATGTAATGCATCCATTTCTTTGCTAAAGTTTTATCGTAATTTTATGACTAGAAAGCTACAATAGAATTGGAAAAATTAGAAGAAAGCTATAAGCAAATGCAACAAAAATACGAGGGCGTAAGAGCTAGAAATAAGATATTAAGTGAAGAATTAAAAGGAACTAAAGCGCAGATGGGAACACTGTTAGAGAAAGGCAAACATGACGATGAATTTATCGAAGTTTTGCTGGTTTGTATAGATTAAAGATTGGATAGAACTTACTGTACGATAACCTACTTTGAAAATTGTTGTTTGATTATATGACACACTTAGGATGCTGTACTAGCACTTAATTTTCATATATGTGTAGAGATATGAACTTTATGAAATGTATAATTTACCTACTGTACTGTATACCGGTACCTTTACCGTTAGGTAATTAAATACTTAATTGCACGGTCTTATTCATCAAGCCTTTTATACCATTAATTGATATAACTGGATGTAAACGCATGATTTATAAATCATAGAAATTATTTGTAGTATTTATGTGGCGTGATTATTATCCGAAATATATAGAAAGTACTTTCTGGTAACAGTATAAAGCTTTTTGTCCACATTCAATTTTAAAGCAGACTTATACTTTTCTATCCTTTTATCATAGAAAGAAAATAATAATTTAAAAGAGCATAAGACATCAGAATCTAAAATCCGTGGAAAAGAATTAGAAGATCTCCATCAGCTAACGTCACAACTAAAAGCAAAGTGTCATAACAAAGATGAGCGCATTAAGGCATTAGAAAGTACCATTGAAAAATTAAGACGAAATTCCGATCAACCAGATAACAATCCTAAACGTAAATTATTGCTTTAACGCTATATTTATCTTTTTAGCTCTTGCATCCTCACATTAGTATTGTTGCACGATAATCGGTAGCATTGTTATAAAATGTAAATGAATTGATTCTTTCTTAAACATGTGTTTAGCAATAAGTGGGAAAATGAGAACATTTAGCAGTAGCAGCAATAATAGTGACATTCCAAGTGGAATTTTGCCTACACCTCCTCCTCCACGACCAAGATCCGATTCGATTAATAGTGAGCATAGTCGACCTGATAGTCGATTGTATTCTCCAAAATCAAATCAATCTCAGGGTCGGTCAAAATTACCAGTTTCAGCTGGAACAAGGTAATTAAATCTTTTTTAGATTTATTGCTAAAAATTGCCCTGTTGATTTATAGAGCATCTCAGATTGAAATATATTAATGAGTACATAAATCGTGAATAAAATGTTTGATTGTGTCAATTTTAGTGAAATAAGCTAAAGATTTAAAATGTTAAATTTCACCCGGATTTATTACTGAAATTACCCGGTTGCTTTATAGAATATCTTAGATTATAATATGTTAATGAATATATAAATATGAATTATCTTTTGAATTTAGTTTTGTAGAAATTAAACAGAGATTGAATTGTAAAGTTATTGATTCATCTTTAGGAAAGATACTTCAAATCTTTACATGCAATTACAAGAGCATAAAGCATTAGCACAAACAACTTCCATCGAAAGGGATAGATTGACTGAACTGGTTAAAATATTGCAAGAGAGGTGAAATACTGCTTACTTAATTTATACTTTCACCCATTATTTATCAGGACTAGTAATATTTGGATTAGGCTACAATTAGATTAGATAGGCATGGACAGTTTGTATATGTTTATAAAAACGATACTATTCGGTAATGCAGCACATGTTTACCTCAACTTTTACAAAATTTCCTTCAAATTTAAGATTGATCGGAAATGTGATAGATTTAATATCAAAAGGTGTAGGGCTAATTGTTGAATGAGCCATTATGGTTTGAGTTACTGCACTTTATGATTTATTTCTTAATATTGATTGAAAAATTTGTCTGTTAACATAACCACGCTACGATTGTTATACAGAAGTTCAGTATCCAAGTTTTTCTTGTTTTGGAAATTGATATCGCTTAGTCATATTATATGTGGTGTGGATATTTCAGGATTAATGAGCTGACCAATAAAAATATCGAGATTGGAAATCAATTTCAAGATCAACGACGACAGAACGCCTTACTTGAAAAGGAATTAGACAAAACTCGTCGACTTAATCAGCAACAGGGTTTAAAATCAAGTGATACAAGGAAGAAAGCGCAGCGCCAATCATCTACAACTGATTTCGAGACTAAAATCGAAGAGTTAAATTCCAAGTAATTATAAACTTAAATAAATAAACCTTTGCAAACTAGCACAGAATTGATACTTTCACACGTTGGTATATTTATACTACAATCGATTAGTTAATGCTAATTGAATCATTGCGAAAGACCATACTACCACTACTACATAAATTGTCTTTTTCGTAAACAGCTTAGCTAACACATGCGATCATGATTTATATCCGTTGCCTTCCTGCTTATACGCATATATGATGTCAAATTCTATAATTTATTTTAGGTTAGAAATTCAGAGAGATGAAAATACTGCACTAAGAGAAACAATTCGCTCTATATCTAAAGGAAAGGATGAAGATTTGAAACTCTATCATCAAATGATGGAACAGACTAAAAAGATATTTCTGACAAGTTTAAGGGAATATAAAAAGTTGACAGCATAACCTGATATTAAATATAAAACTAACCTATTGTAATGTGATTATTAGAAAGTATTCAGATTACGATGTATTTTCAATCATTGATTTTTTGACTGTAAATTTGTATTATATCACAAGCATTTCATATGTATATGAGCAAATCCATAATAAGTTTTTGATTTTATTTCTCATATATCATATTGGTCTTCCCGAATTTATTTATAATTAATTGCCTAAGTTAGATGGTTTAGATTCTAAATATTACAAAACTTATCTTATGTGCACACCACTATTACATAAAAGTTTAGAGTATTTGGAAAATATAGTATAATCGCGGACCACGATGAAAGGTAACGGTTTATGCTGTAGGTAATTGTGAATTATACTGTAAATTCTTTTACTTAAATTAACTAGTTCAAGTTCACTAGTACAGCCAATGTATTTGTATATGTATTGAGACGAGGTTAATGTGATAATAATGTAGATTAAAAATTATTTCATATCCGAAGAAAATGATGACGCTTGATATCAAAGACTCAAAATACGTATGCATATATATAAGCATAAATGGTCATTTAACTACAACGTGTAAACAGCCAATTTACTAGAAGATTGTGTATATATCATTATTTTACTAGTATTTACTAGGATTATCAGAATATAACAGACAATATGAACTTTTGTACATGTGCAATTCTGCTTACTTGTAGACCTTTGCGCGTTCATAAGAATAAAAATTACTTTTTACTGACACAAACTGCTTGCTATTTGGTATGTAAGGGTATTATCTTGTGCATTAAAGAGTACTATTGTGGTATACATTCAGTTTGTACGAGTGCAATATTATTATACAATAGTAATAAATATAATGGAATGAATAAATGAGTAATTTAGCTTTGAAAAAAAGGCGGTAGAGGTCAATCTAGTAATCCTTAGCAATGCCGTTGTTAAAAGATTTTTTCACAATAATCATCGTGTCTGCAGATTAAAACATCACATTTACATCACAAGTACAGGGCAGGACAGTTTCAGGAAAGTGTGGGAAAATCTTTGAGATGATTATATCATCTCCGGATATACACAGATTATGACATGTAAAGGACACCAGAACTACTCAAGTCCATAAGAAATATCGTCAATCAAATCGTATTCATGCGATTGTACGTATGTCGCGCTACTAGTACTCTATTAACTTAAAATTGCACTTTTCCGTAGAATTTTCACGGATTTCGCTAGTTTTCATTCTTCTTCATTTTATTATTATTCTAGTATTAGGGGAATTTTGTTATTAGTAGTAAATATATAGATAAAAACTCCAAATAAATCGTGCTAAATCTCTATGATATTTTTTACTTATGAACTTGTCCAGTATCCACTTATTATGGATAACTAGATGCTTCTGGATATCTACCTACCGTAGTAGTCTATGGTATAATTAAGTATATCTAATAGCCCATGGTATCATTAGTATCTCTAATAGCTAATGCAATAATTCATATATCGAATAGCCCATGGTATATGGTATATACGCGTATCGATCTCGTAGTCCAATCACTGCCTAGTAGAAGTTGTATAGGATAGGGCGAGTCGTCCATCTGTCCACCGTCCATTCGCATCCATGTAAGATCCTGGTGAAGACGATGGTGTCTAAATTGTGTGTTGGGCAGTACTGTAAGGGTATGCTGTGGTGTTTTGCAATTTCCATTTTTATTCGTTCGCAAATCGTAAATAAAATCAACTCGCCTAATCCTACTCCAATCTGAAATCCACTGTCCATATTTCTTAAAATCAGTCGAGTATCGCGCATTCTACTGCACAGTTTGCACGATGTAATATACTGCCGCCTGCTCATGTTATGTTGGTGGCTACCCTTATGCTATTTCATGTATGGTTGCGTACTCGTATTGCAAGTATGAACACTACTGTAGTATAGTACAATGTCACGACAATGTACACAACAAATCCATCAGAGGTCAGAGAGCTCTGGTTGGATACTACCGGTGCACCGGTGCTTAGTTACCTTGAAATTGAGGGCGTAAACCCTACTGAAGAATAAACGTTCGACTACTTTACTCAATCTTTCCTTGAATGTTCAGCATTGTGCCAGGTAAATTGATTTTATAGCCATCTTATCATTTTGGATTGGTGTAAAATTAGTTGTCGACGAGGTAAATTATGCAAGTGATGTCGTTAAGTTTGATGGAAAGGAAAAATGGCAATGGCTTTTGCCAATGCTATCTTCCATTGCATAACCAATTCTTTTCTTCATGCAGTGACAAGCGTTTTTAGAAGAGCTTTCCCTCTTTCTTGCCTCGCTAAAAGTCCAACACAGAAAATTGTCTCTTTCCCTTCTTGGTATAGTAATCAATCAGCGAAAGAAATGAAGATTGATGTCATTCCAGCCTTACAGGATAATTATATGTATCTGTTAACCGATCCCAAAACCAATCAAGCTGCTATTGTTGATCCAGTCGAACCGGAAAAAGTAATGCCATAAGTTAAATTCTCTCAGTTAACATCGTATGCAGTAGACTGTCATTTGTTGTGACTGAATCAAGCCGCAATTATTATAGAATTATTACACGTAGTGAATACATTAAGATTGATCCCTAGTTATTAGTTAACGATCGAGTATGCGTATAGAACCATGTCTTAATCATTAAAGATCAGGTCTAAGATACAAATGATATTTGATACGTATCGCTAGAAGAATTCATCGGGTCACATTTATATTGCGCTGTTAAAAGTGTAGTATTACAGTGCAATACGCTTAATATACTTAATAGTAGATGAAATACATAAATTATGATTGTTCTTTAGCTATTATTTGGTACTTACCAATTCTTAATCACTAATGATTAGACCACTTCATGTTTTAATTGTTTATATATAATGCTATATTAAGTGCAATCCTACAGTAGAATACAGTACACTGACAATTAGCACACTTAATAGTAGATGAAATAGATGAATTAGGCTTGAACTTTAGCTATTTATTTAGTCCATCATCACTTCTGAACCCTAAAGATCGGGTCTAAGACGCAGATAATTAATT
Source organism: Trichoplax adhaerens (assembly GCF_000150275.1). Classification (NCBI taxonomy): domain Eukaryota; kingdom Metazoa; phylum Placozoa; class Uniplacotomia; order Trichoplacea; family Trichoplacidae; genus Trichoplax; species Trichoplax adhaerens. The sequence continues at coordinate 7,245,052 of NW_002060944.1, read as the reverse complement.
AACGTTTGTTACGAATCCGCTGATCTGATTCATCGCTTTATGCCTATGTTACTCTATATGAAGAGTAAGTACTGCAACACGCTTACTGTATTAGTATTCAGCGATTATTATTGGCCAGACACTATAACTGCAATTTACGATAAAATGAGCCTACTGCTCTGTAGTAGGAAGGAAGGACTAATAGTAGGCAAAGGTATAGCGCAACCTAATTTGGGCATTTCTCCTTTTTTTGACAGGTCTTAGCTGCAGTTAATAACAGGAAGGTCGATTTAACTACAGTAATAACCACTCATCATCATTGGTAAGAGCAACTGTATGCCTACTGTCGATGCTAAATCAGCTATAATAACAGTATTCTCGTCTAATGTGTGCGATCAACTTGGAATTTGTGATCATAATTATGTTATAAAACTTAACAATTTCCGTAAGTATGTGATTTATTAATTAGAGTAATCTTATTAATGTAGGGATCATGCCGGAGGTAATGATAAACTAGTCGGCATGGTTTCTAAGAAATTGAAGGTTTACGGGGGTGATGAAAGAATCGGTTCTTTGACTGAAAAACTTTCCGGCGGTGAAGAATTTAATGTAAGCTTGTTTGATAACTATTAGCATGATATTTTTAATGGCGTGATCTGACAAATTTCCTCCCATCTTACAGATTGGCTCTCTTGTTATCAAATCATTAGCAACGCCATGTCACACCTCTGGTCATATTTGCTATTTTGTATCTGATCCTAACAGTCAAGAATCTGCAGTTGTATTTACAGGTTGAAAACTATTAAGATTAAAAATTGTTGTAGTACTTTCTGAAATGAATCGAAAAGCATAACATCTGCTGATTTATATTTTTAGGAGATACACTCTTTGTAGGAGGATGTGGCCGCTTTTTTGAAGGAACACCAGCTCAGATGTATAATGCACTTTGTAATATTTTAGGAAAATTACCTTCCTCGACTGTACGTTAATTGAAAATTGACTTTTTATGGCTTATAGTTTTGATGAACAATGTAATATATTATTTTGGGTGAAATAACATTTAGTTTCTAATTTAATTAGAGGGTTTACTGTGGACATGAATACAGTGCTAGCAATTTAATATTTGCAATCCATGTAGAACCCGATAATGTAGACATTCAGAAGAAATTAGAATGGGTTAAGGTAAGATTTTTCTTCTTATCCGGATGGTAATAGTTCATCATTGATATTACTCTTTACATGCTTGTCTTTGACTTAATAAATCTAATCGAATGGTTAGAAACAACGTGCGAACAGATTAGTAACTGTCCCTTCAACAATAGCGGAGGAATTGTCTTATAATCCTTTTATGAGAGTCAAGTAAGAGATAACAGATTTGATTAACTAGTTCGTATGAGATAGGCTGATGTCATATAAATAAACTATAATTAATCGCTGTGAATTTATTAGTTCATTATATTATGAATAATAAGTTTACTCGAGCAGAATTAGTTGTTTGATTTACGAGACTAATCTATTAATCGTATGTATTTGAAATTAGCACTAATAATGTAAGAAAGCATACCGGAAAGAAGAGCGGAATCGAAGCTATGGGATACCTTCGCGAAGAAAAAAATAATTTTAAAGCGAAAGCTTAGCTTGATAGATTATAACCCTTATACTAACGAGAAAGTTGCTTTTTGCCACATAGTACCTAAGATAAATAAATTATCCTTATGATAGTAGAAATGAAGTTTACTGGAGATTACGTGATGGTATAACTTCTACTCCAAAGCTTTGAATTGAAAATTTAACATGTGATCCTGACGTCTGCTACTATGAAAGATTTTCACACACATCATTTTTATTTTATTCATCTTCTTCATATTATACTAAAAAATAAATTATTGTTTACAAACTTAAAATCAATATTGTATGATGTACTATTGAGAATGATTTTAATGCGAATTAACTCGCTGAAGAGGTAGAGATTTGTAATATTAAAAATTTCTAAAATGAGCAATCCAGACTCTCCGGTACTGCCTATCTGAGACAGATTATTTTCTCAATGCAAATATCTTTAAAAATAAGATCTAGTACATCTTTTTGCTTCGCTATTCCAGTCATACGATCAAGTTTTCTTAGTGTCAATGAATTTCTGAGTAGATAGAGATTGCAACGTTAAAACTGCTAAATTTTAAAATAGCCCGACATTGCTTATCAATGACAATTTATTTTCCGATACAAAAATCTCGGAAAATAACATCTAATATATCTTCTGTTCCGATATTCCCAGTAATACGACCAAGTTCTCTTAATGCAATTCTTAGTTCTTCAGCACCTAGCACTAGATCATGATCTTCTACAATAGCAACATACGGCAGTAGTTTTAGAAGTTATACGGCATTTAGGACTTTAATCAAATCGAAAGACTGAGAATATTAGTTTTGTGACACAAATGACATGCACACTAGCTTTCAAACTGTTGCAGATATAATATGCTCGGATGTATTGTTACAATAAATCTTTTTACTATTTGAATTTACCAAAACCGTCGTGAGCCATCCTTAAGTAAATTTCCAGCGAATTTAGCGCTTCCCTTAGATGAAATCTATGACGAGCCTGAGTTATGGAAGGGTTACCAACTACTGGATCTCCACAACTGTTATACAAAGGCATGTGTAATTAGGTATCTCACGGTAACTAAATACCATATTTTTAAGGAGATAATCTAAAAATTAAAACATCGTACATGTCTTTCATTTTTTGAGATAAGATATTTATGAAATCCTCAATTCCGTCGCCAGTTTCACAAGAAATTATACAAGCATTTACCTATTACGATAAACCTAGTATTAAAATTAACTGATCATTCATTGCTTTATATCAAAGATGTTAACAACATATTTACTATATGATGTACAGTCGATATGATAAAAATAAAATTTTGCTTATAGAAAATACCCCTTTAGTATTGAATGCTTCTTTCATCTGTACTGCTAAATTATTTGTTATTAAATCGGCCTTGTTTAAAATCATTAGATATTCGATATTTTCATCGAAATCTGCACTTGTGCTTTCGTCTACATTTGTGTTTAACATCCTCAAGGGTGATTCTAGCAAGCCATCAATATCAACGTGTTTATACTTTGAAAGATCGTGAACGATTAAAACAAAATCTGCAGCGGAAATTCTAGTGAATTCAAGAACATAGTTAAAAGAGCATGAATATAGCGATCACTAAAACAAGAATTTATCTACAACAGAAGTAAATAACGTACTTAGATTTAGCGCGTTTTATTCCTTCCTTCTCAACAGGGTCAATCGATTGACGGATGCCAGCCGTATCACTGTAGATGGTGTTATAAGTTTATTGATATGCAGATAAGGTAGTAAATGCCCACAAAATGCGATCTAATTACCTAAATAATACCGGATAACCGCCAATATTAACTGCAGTTTCGACAACATCCCTAGTGGTACCTTCAAGTGGAGACACGATAGCTGCCGGCCTTTGACCTAGCATAGACGAAAATGAATCTTCTCAACCTCATTTTAATTTATGCATGCAACCGTATACAGTACGAGTATAGTGGTGGCACATATATATTTCTATACTCCATGATCGTCTGCTACTGTACTTACAAAGTAAATTAAGCAGGCTACTTTTACCAACATTTGGGGGACCAGCTATAACAACATTAACTCCTGACCGGAGCTTTTCTCCTCTTCTTCCATCCTCTAAGTGATTTCGAACTTCTTTAGCAAGTTTATTGACGGAATTTTTTACTATTAATAAAGTTTGATATGTTTACTAGATCAATTCGATAAAGAAATCAAGCATTAATTATCTCAGCGTACAAGCTGTACTTTGATTGGGTCATAGGAGCAGTAGATCATACTGATTCTCTGTAAAGCTAATTCTTAACTTGGGTTTGATAAATTGTATAAAGTAGCAAATGCATACATAGGATGAGAATTATGACTTTCATACCATTAGTCAATATACCATCTTCTATTACGTCTTCAGAAAAGTCAATGGTAGCTTCAATATCAGCGACACTCTACGAATATTAAAATTTCTTTTACTGAATGATCGGTACGTTAGTTTCATATTGATTGAGCTTAGCTAAATAACGTGAATATCCGTTTTTTCGTCAACAAGCCACTACGGTTAATGTTACCTTCAAAAGAGTTTTACTCCATATCTTATATAATTGACTCAAATGACCCTGGAAAAAGGTAAGGCTTATACGTAATAGAATCAAATAAATAACATTAAGGAAAGAGTCTTACATCCATTTGTCTAAGTGCTTGCTTTCTTTGTGCTTCTGTTTGTGCATGAATTAGATCGGCTAATCCTTCTACTTCAGTCAAATCTAACTTTTCATTTTCAAAAGCTCTAATCGTTTCATTTGATGAGTTAAAATAGAAATATTAGATGCCAACAACCCTAACCAAGTTTCTGTAACTTAATTTAAATGGTGTTAGATGGCTGTGTCATCAACCTTCGAGTAAAATCGCCAGCCATTGCAGGATATAAACCATCAATCTCTGACAGAGAAGTTAAAATGCCCTCGACAACAGCTGAACCACCATGAACCTGAAATTCTGCAAGATCTTCACCAGTAAAGCTATTAGGCCCTGAAAATAATAAATTAATTTGAAACTATAATTACCGACATTATAAATGATTGATTTGAAATGTATTATGATTGTAGAACAGTCTCATCGTAACATCAAAATACAAGATTTTCGACCTGGAAACCATAAAATTAAGCCTTTATCAACAAGATCTCCTGTTGAAGGTTGATAAATTTTGCGTAAGGATGCATATCTGGGTTTTGGTAGATTATCGGATTTCGTCATCAATTTGACAGCCTAGCAATAGTACAGTAGTTGGACGATATTATTACAAAGTGTATGCAAAGTATATCAGAGTGCATAGACTTGATGTCTTATTCCTGCGCTATTAAATTACAAGCATGTACCATATTTTTGTTAAGGTTAGCTTGTCTATGAGCTAGTCTACAATAATGTAGTTATTGCATAATAAATTACTGTAAATTGCAAGTGAGCATGTGGAGCCAACACTCACAATACTTCATAGCATGAAAAATTTTTGGTTTACCTCAGAAGTCTCAGGTCCTGTTACTCTTATAACAGCAACACCTAGGTACGATAAAAGGCATTTACAGTATGGTTATTTAATATCGCTGTTATAACAATGTTAAAGTGTAATAAAGTGTTTGGTTTAGTTGTAGCTGTTAGTCCATTGCATATGCTTTGACTACTTATGGTGGTGATGCACTGGCATAATATGGTGATCAATTGCATCTGCAATTGTACTACCCAAATGTGTGAGTGTACGTACAGTAGTAGAAATATGCAATGATCTACGAATACATATCACTCGTATGCAAATGTGCTGTACAGTATAATAATGAAATTTTAGCTATGCATGTATGATTGTACGTCTTAGCTAATATGCAGCTGCAGTAGCAACATGCAAAGATCTATGAGTGCATAATACAGTACTCATATGTAAGTGTACAGTGTAGTAATGAAATTTTAGGTATGCATGTATGATTGTACGTCTTAGCTAATATGCAGCTGCAGTAGCAACATGCAAAGATCTATGAGTGCATAATACAGTACTCATATGTAAGTGTACAGTATAGTAATGAAATTTTAGGTATGCATGTATGATTGTACGTCTTAGCTCATATACAGCTGCAGTAGCAACATGCAAAGATCTACGAGTGCATAATACAGTACTCATATGTAAGTGTACAGTATAATAATGAAATTTTAGGTATGCATGTACGATTGTACGTCTTAGCTAATATGCAGCTGCAGTAGCAACATGCAAAGATCTACGAGAGCATAATACAGTACTCATATGTAAGTGTACAGTATAATAATGAAATTTTAGGTATGCATGTATGATTGTACGTCTTAGCTCATATACAGCTGCAGTAGCAACATGCAAAGATCTATGAGTGCATAATACAGTACTCATATGTAAGTGTACAGTATAATAATGAAATTTTAGGTATGCATGTATGATTGTACGTCTTATCTAATGTGCTGCTGCAGGTAGAAATACACAATGAACTATGGATGTATCATACTCCTATTATGGGAGTCCTATGCAAGTATCAATATGTACTGAAATTTTTTAGCTGAATCCATGTACTGTAAGATAACGCAAATGCGTATTCCGAGTCTGCTACAGCAGAAATACGCAATGATCTTCATTCGCTTAAGCAGAGCAATTTTACAGCGTTTCTTATCGTGTGTATTTCACTCTGTTAACATTATCTCTATCTCATCATCGATTACCTGATACGCCATGGCCTGAGGAGACTGCAAATACAGTACTGCGATATAAATCACTAGGACGATCACTGCATGACCGAATGCAAAACCTCACCATATTGCTAGCTTGCATCCAGCATCGGATTTTGCTTGTATTCATTGCTGGAAAGATTGTGGATACTACAGTCCTCTACACAGTATTCTATGCGCGTACAGTCTATTAATTATCTCTATCTGTTACCGACCTCATCGTTAAATAACATTTATTATAGACGAAATGGATCTCCATCGCTCGATAGCATCGTCAATAACGTTGAGTTCAACTGCAAGGGCTTTAACGCACTCCAGCACTGTACAGTATATCTTCTACAGTGTACAGTACTACGCTCTATTTGTTCGATTGTACTGTACAGTACTGTACGATGTAATACTAACTACTGTAGCGAATTGACTGTGATACAAACTACCCATTAGAATACGAATTATAGTAGAATGCATTTCAAGTCTCAACGGCGTACTTATATAAGCCGCCACTTTTCAATACGATAAAGAGAGAGAGAGAGTGGAGTTAGTAGTTAGTTTTACAATAACTTCAACTACGTCTTCAATTTCTTGTCTCTATGCTAAGTGAGAGTAGTACCAACTTTCAATACAGTTGTTAGTATTAGCTCTAGACAGTAATACACAACACTATGGTTGAGGGCATACTGTAGATTATAAAGGTTTGAATCGAACCAAACCGAACCGAACTCTGGTCTAGTTGAGGCTAGCAGATACAGAATGAAGTGTTTAAGTGTCACTCGAGTACAGTGTACAGTGTACAGTACAACCGCCGTACAGTGCTGTTCTGTACTGTACGATATTGAGTATCAAGGGCTAGGGTTCGAGCCAACAGCCGTAAGCGAGGCAGTAAACGAATGGTAAACATCGGATTCGTTACTATTGAATCAGCTTGGTTAGAACCTGGAAGGGCACTTTCATCGACATTAACAGATTCTTCAGCTCTTCTTCACCAATCTGTTTCTAGTTTCCACTCTGATTAAGAATGGATTCGGAAGTGAAATACCGTAAAGTATATCATGCACTGCTTCAGAGATGCTCTCAGATAGAAAATGTACGAAATATTCACCCAAATAGATAGGCAAAAGATTGAAATGAACAGTGTGGAGAGGATGTTCACTCTTCTAATGGATTCCTTTTTTTTTTGTCTTCTTCTTTAGTTCAATGAACGCTTAAGTTATCGACTTTTACAAAGCAGACGTGTTTTACTCCGGCTACGGCAACAGAGGCAGTAAGTTATACATATACAAGTATGAATGATCTAGGTCAGAATGCAATGTCATATAGAAATACTTCACTTAGAAGCGATGATTCTTAGCCAAAGATTGCAATCGTCGTACTTGCTTCCGACAAGAAATTGTTGACAATCACCCGTATCTACTGTAGTCCGATCGATATACGAATATCTTACTGTTTGTAAAGTTAATCATTTCTAACCATTTGATCTCGTCTATGCGATATAAAAATAGGACTAATTGTAGCTTAGAGATAGCTAGTTGTGATTTTCCTAGTTCAAAATAGTATTCTTACTCTACATTACATTCTTATAATACAGTGTTGAATGATGATGACACGGTACACTGTATATACAGTACGTATATTACCGCCAGTAAGATTGATATTATTGCAAAAAGTTATGATAAATTCAATTGATTTAAAACTGGCCATGATAGCCTATTGGGTATAAACCGTAATTTAGGATAGAATTCATATACTTTTATACTTTCATTTTACCATCAATAGAGCATATATTTGATGCATGTAAAACGATGGTGATAATAGCTGCAGCTAACCGCATTTTCTTGTTATAGGTTTCTTGTGAAACGTTTGGATGAACATCATGATAACTATGATAATATCGATGTCCTTTTACAGGTAAAACCAAATAACTTGTAAGCGAGTAATTTTGTGTAAATTACAAATAAACCTTGGTATTCAATACCAATACCTTCTTTAAAATTGAGTATAGGGCGTGAGCTAATTCTTATCTAACTACATCATTTTCCTCAATTTCGACATTTCTTTTTTACATGCTTCAATACTTCCGACAGTATCTCTGAACTCTTTTACTTAACAAGATCTCATTCTACAAATGATTTAGGAGAGAAAAAAGCGTATCGAGAAAATACTTGGTCACAGTGGGGACCTATTTGATGTCACGGATGGAATATCCAGTGAAGAAGAAACAAAAGGCAAAGTAAAGAAAGGTCATTATAATTTAGGTGATCCAATGAATGGTAAAATGTTAGCCAAGAAATTTAAGATTAAGGGTTATGCAAAGCAAGAAAAAGAAAGAGACCCTAACGCACCTAAGAAACCTGCCAACGCTTTCTTTCATTTCTGTCAAGAAAAGCGCAATTTACCGCAAGACGTTCAAAAAGAAGAAGCCGACTCCTCTGGCTATCATGATTTAACCAAATTTCTTAGTAATAAATGGAATTCATTGCCAAGTGCTGATAAAAAGGTATAGTTATTTGTCAGTATCTTTCATTAAATATTATGATATAGACCGTCTATTTCTGTGTTCAAGTCCGTAACATGCTCATACACCAACATATACAGGTATATTATGAAATGTACGAAAGAGATAAAAAACGATATGAAGAAGAATTGAAGATTTACAACAATAAAAAGGCTGATGGCGAAGCCGCGAAAACTTTAACTCCTTCTGAAGATACAAAAGAGAACATAGTAAATGAAATTGAGGTAAAAGAAGAGGAAACTACAAATGATCCTGATGAAAGTAAAGCTGAATTTGAAAGTCTATCAAATGAAGATCAGGACTCAAAGATGGAAGTAGAAGTGGATGATGATAGCGAACACATAAACAATGGAGACGATAATAATAATTTAGATGACGATTCTGAAGACGATTTCAAAACGACTACTGATGTCAATAATGATTACCAAGAATTTGCTGACACTGAATGTGACGTTGACAGGGAACAGTTGGATAGTAATTGCGATAGTGCTGAAGATGAAGATCAAGATGACTTAGAAAATTCAATAGACTAGAGTTTTCATTACGCTATTTTTTATAAATTCAACCGTCAACCACAAAAGGACAATCTATTGATTGCGTTAACCTGCCATCTATTGTGAACGCGTATATGTTTACAGTGCAGGGTACATTCTCAAAGCATCTTCTGGGTCTTATGCTTTCTTGGATTTCACAACACCCATTTATTAATATATCCTTCGAAATACTGTATGTTGACGTTAATCTCGATTTTCATTCTTGAAATTATCGTCATAACACTCTTGTATTATATATATAATAATAGCTTAACTTATAGCTTATGCCAATTAGGACAATCTAAGTGGCTTTAAAAGTCAGTAAAAAACGATGTACTGTATTATCAACCAGTGAGCCAAAACGAATAAAATGATACTCTCTTTATTCTCGATATTTTTCAACAAGCTAACCTTACAACGCAGTTTTATAGCATTTAGAACCAAACTGATTTATTTTACGTATTAATATTGTGCATTGTCAAATAGATTTTCACCGCGGATAAATATAGAATTATAATGATTAGTTTCAAAGCTACATAAATAGAGTTCAAAATAGGGTAGAGTTATGAATGACACAAATGGATACCTAAGGGATCTATTGGCTATGTATTGCAATTTTTTGGCAGATGTCTCGTAGTTTTGGATGCTGCACGGATATCTTTTCAGTATCTAACTCGGTTGCTTCAATAAGGTGGATAATCTAGAGCCAAATGAACGAGTATACCAGTACATCTTAGTTGTATGATGTCATATTTAAAGTAAAATAATAATACAATTTCCATTTCGTATCTTATAACAACTCGAGGACTATTATCAATATATTGAGGTACAGTACCTGTTCATTCTTATGCAATAAATGGCTTAGTGCGGAAAGACTATAATGAGCGGAAACCCAGTTTAGCTCATGATGCATCATCTCTATCAGAGCACTAGCACATTCAAAGCTAACTTCTTCACTTGGCTAAGAAGCGAGAAAAAACCATATTAGGGTAAATAGTAATGACAAAAGTTGTTACAAGCGAACTGAATAAAATACGAACATTAGCAATAGCGAAATTCAGAACAAGAGCACTGCCAATATTTTGTAGTTGAATGGATTCATCAAGTAGACAGGAAACTATTATAGATGTAACCAAATTTTCAGGGAAAACAAAGCCGTTAGAATTAACGGAATATTGCTTCTTTGACGTTAAATATTTTGCCCCATATGCTTTGGCTAGAACATTACATAGCTAAATACAAAATATTTTAAAGTAGGATATTAGAAATAAAAATTGAAGGTTTTCAATATTACGACTATCAACACTTAGAGGTATAAATTACACTAGTATACCATTTTGACAATTTCAACTTTCTCCTCCATTACAGTAACACTTGAAAATGCGTCAGCAACAACAAGAATTAAATTTTCTGAATAGGAGACAAATTGTAGCCATATTAATAAATAAAATGTTGTGTATTTTTACGATTATAGTATAGAAAGTAATAACATGCTCAACAGTAACCAAGTGCAACTATACGTACGTACCTACCTACTTTTACATTTCGTTAATGTAGTATAAATACTATACTCTGGTTTCAATAATTACTAAACAATCCCTCAATTTTAATGTACTTAATTACTTAATGTAGTAGTTATTTAGGTTATGATTTAATATGAACATATGTGCATATACTCGTATGTTGAATGTGTACCATAATTATCGCAAAATAACTGCAAAGAAGATTCCTTAGTTGCCAAATATTTTAAAACGGTTGCAGCGATTTTGGTTGATGTACTAGACGAGGTATTATCAATTCCAGAATTTGCCCTTGTTAAATTGGCTAAAACAGAATCAATCGCTGATATGTCAGCAGTTAAATTTTTTACGATAGTTTATTTTATGTTAAGTTCAAATTTGGATAATAACAGCTTATACTAACAAAGGCCAGGAATTAAGGCTTGCTTTACCAATTCTATTTCATTTTCCGTGGAATGGTTTTGATTTGTTAAGTAACGATCTAATCGTTCAACCACATCTGCATTATGATTCTCTAGCGATTCTTTTAATTGTTTTATACATGATTGAATCTAGAATTGATAAACATATATTTCAGTCTACTGTATGTAATTATTGAAAACATATCATTTATAGTATACTTTATCTAAATCTTCCGAAAAGATAACAGGAGCGGTGACAATCCCTCTATCAATTATAGAATAAATTTGCAATCAAGCCAATATTGCTATCTCCTCAATGAATTGACTTTAAACATGTATTATCATAAACTATATTATTAAGGGTTTCATTACTCTTGGGCACCGCTACTTGTCGATTCGCTGTGTCTACTTGTGCTTTTAGAGACCATATTTTGTTGATTACTAGATATTGATCCTGCAGGGAGCTGATTAGTAGGTTCAGCAGGACGCTGCAGAAGCTGTTGGGTATTCACGGGCGAACTAATCGGTACTCCACCACCCGGTCCATCATTCATAGAGCTCATAAATTGTCGTATCATACCACCAAAGGGTCTATTTGACGATAAGTTTACAATTATATCTACAAATTAATCTCCCAAGTGATTGTCAATATTTAATAAAAAAAACTGTAAACTATATGTTAGTGATCTTACGTGGATAAAACTTCACTAGGTAGATTGGTGATGTATGATGGAATAGAATTTCCGGTCAAAAATTGACCAACTTCGTTAGTGAACGTGTTACAATTGTGATTGAAAAGATCATATGTACCAAGCCTTTCAGAGATGAAAAAATATTGCAAAGTTAATCAAAAGTCATTTTTTAAAGAAATATAGTAATTATGGTAATGATAGTGTATTAGCAGTGGATAGCCTAGCAGATACCGACCTAAACCTTTCATTGCCAATTGTGGTTAAATATTCCATGAAGATGTCGGCATCAAGCTGAGATTCACCCAAATCGTGTTTGCGAAGCGGCTGACCTATAGCTGTCATACCCTGAAATTAATTGACAATAATGTCGAGTTAAAAAATTAATATTATAGATGTATACATTTTGAAATAGTATTTGTACATATAGAGTCATTAAGAGTCGGTCGAAATTAAAATTTACCGGAGCACAGTTTTCGATGCCACGGCTACTAAAGAAGTATTCGCGGCCAAAATGGACAATACTTGTATGCCTATCACAACAGATTTAATCTTAAATTTGAATGCAATGTTTCAAACCTATAAATTTATAATATCTGATAGACTTCCCAGAATGTACAGTAGTATTATTATATTAATGAGGTATTAATCTCTAAGCTATAAATATTATTTTACATATAACTGTTATACTCGCAAATATACCATACCATATGCCTTCAATGTGCCGACCTATGAATAAGAATAGAAATAAAACATTACTCGGTGATAAATTTTCGATCATTTTTTACTAGTTACTTGTGTATATTAAGCAATTGAATACCACGTAATCCTGTACATCACTTGGATGTAGCAAATGCAATATGCATACCTATTAACCTGTCTACAGCATAGGTTTTAAATACTGTAATCAATTTTTTATTCAATGACTATACTGCGTACGATGATCGATGTAATTTACGTATCTAATTTATAACCTAACTGGTCTATTATTCTATAGATTTCTGTAGTTGATATAATACTAACGGTCAACATATTATTGTAGAACCATTCTCAGAATGCATGGCATATCCATATCAATGAATAGATAAGATTGATTGTGGAATAATTGTTGTGACATGACAATGGTGTAATTTTAAAGGTATTATTTTTGACTGTATCCTATACCATCAACCATGCATTTATATATTATAATTATTGTTGCTAGGTATGCATTTGTTGCGATGCCCGTTACATGTACTAACCTAACATAGCCAGCGACATTTGGTTTGCAAGGCCGAATGATAAGTCATATATATAGACTTGTACCAATGGCATAGTGAATCAGGCAATCGATTAAGTTGCTTCTAATCCTAATTGGATGTCAACATTAGTATCCATATCCACAAATTTTCAAATGATGCAGTTCTTTAATATAATTACTGTAATCTAATCTATTCACGATCATACTTACCAAGAATGCCTATGCAAGAAATCACTATCGAGTAAAATCTGACATAATTATCGGGAACTACTCATGCTATGGTACATTTGGTAGGGTTACATTTATGATTACTTGCTAGTATCTACGCAGCACTATTAATGCAGTTGAAGATTTATTCAATTCTAAGTGTTCTCTCAGCTGTAGACGAATATTTATTTTGTATTCCATTACATAACTATTGTTATGACTTGTGAGTAATTTCTATCTTTGTCAGTCATCATTAATTTCACTACTGCGATTTTTTTTATATATTAGTATAATATAATTTATTGCTTGTCTATCTCGGGGATGATTACGATCGGTGTAAATGTTGCAAATGAAATGTTGACACGCAGTTCCTATTGCAAACTAAAGTGGAAGAGCATAGTCACTAGACGTACATATAGATTCCATACTATAGAGCACTTCTGCTTTGCACGTACGTAGTATTTCAAATTGAAGGTTTAGTTTGTCTAACTAGAACGTTTCGATGCTAAATTGAAAGCTGTTTACCATACCATGTACAATCGTATATTGTACATAGTACTTATATAAACAATTTTCATATGGAGTACTGTACAGTACTGTATATGTTTATACAATGTATCGTCGATGCGAAGCCTGTACTACAGCCATATCACGATACGGAATTGCTGAAGGCTAATCAAAATGAATGAGTTGTATGAATTATATTTATTTAACTAACAAGCTTGTCATAATGACATTGCTATCGTGTATGGGATCCATTTTACAGCTCAAGTTGATCAAATTTTTCCAAATTTCGAATTGCAATAGCCAATTGTTTCTGGAAAGTCGACAATTTGGAACTGAGTGACAAGTACAGTACTGTACGTAGTACAAGTATTTATCGAAGCTTAGTTATTTTATAAAAACTCTCATAACCACCAGACTTGGAAGATGTTGGGGAAGATATTAATCAATGAATTGATTGATGGATTGATTTACAGTTAATATTATGCTATGGCTATATGCCGTTATCGTAGCAGGTATTATATGATCAATCAATGACTTTAGCTAACAATAAGGTCAATCTTTGTTGAAACTACTAGAATCTTGATTGGTCCAGTTGCTATTAAAGGTACTACTCAATCCACGACTGCATCTCTACTGCAGACTGTCAATTGTTGTTGACTGCTTACTAAACCAGTGAATAATACACGGTGATGATATATACAGTACTATCGTTCATTGAAAATTCTCTTGGGCAACACTCAAGTCTACTACTATCCGCTTTCTTCGCCCAAATACTACTACTGTATTTGGGCTAATAAACTTACCAATCTAGAGAGAATTCACTAGTAGGCCCCAAGGCAGAAGAAACGAAATGTCGAGCTGAATGAAGTTGAATGGAGTGAGCAAGAAGCGACCCAGTCTTAACTTAATATACGAGTATACTGTGCTGTAGACTGAGTATACAGTACAGTTGATGCGCTTCAAGGATGACCTCATTATTGTTCGAGAAAGTTGAGTCGTCAGTCACACGTAAGCAATATTTTGTCGGGCTTGGAGCTCGGTTGGACGCTGGCTGGACACTGGACAGTCGTGTGTAAGACTTAGTACTACTAGTATTGTACTATCTCAACTGTGTAGCTTGTCGGCCTTGGAGCTCGGTTGGACGCTGGCTGGACACTGGACTGTCGTGTGTAATACTTCGTAGTGTTCTACCATCTCAACTGTGTAGTTTGTCGGGCTTGGAGCTCGGTTGGACGCTGGCTGGACACTGGACAGACGTGTGTAAGACTTAGTACTATCTCAACTGCGTATACGAAATTCTCAACTGTGTAGTTTGTCGGGCTTGGAGCTCGGTTGGACGCTGGCTGGACACTGGACAGTCGTGTGTAAGACTTAGTACTATTGTACTATCTCAACTGCGTATACGAAATTCTCAACTGTGTAGTTTGTCGGCCTTGGAGCTCGGTTGGACGCTGGCTGGACACTGGACAGACGTGTGTAAGACTTAGTACTATTGTACTATCTCAACTGCGTATACGAAATTCTCAACTGTGTAGTTTGTCGGCCTTGGAGCTCGGTTGGACGCTGGCTGGACACTGGACAGTCGTGTGTAAGACTTAGTACTATTGTACTATCTCAACTGCGTATACGAAATTCTCAACTGTGTAGTTTGTCGGCCTTGGAGCTCGGTTGGACGCTGGCTGGACACTGGACAGTCGTGTGTAAGACTTAGTACTATTGTAGTATCTCAACTGCGTATACGAAATTCTCAACTGTGTAGTTTGTCGGCCTTGGAGCTCGGTTGGACGCTGGCTGGACACTGGACAGTCCGGTGTCAGACTTAGTAGGGTTCTACTATCTCTACTGGGTACAGTACTGTAGTGTCACACTAGTTGCGTATGTGTTGCGGCCAATGTGTTCAATGAACTTCAATCGCACCATGTACCGTGTACGCATGACAAATACATACTGGATTATGACCGGATATCATCGATTGTGTCCGTTGACGTTGTGGACAATACTAATCGATACTGTGTCTGTTGTCAGAGTGTACTACAGTATGAAGTTAGTTTGTGCTCGAATGCTGATGATACCTTGGCACATTGGTGACGTTGTAGTAAGTAGAATATTGCAATGGATCTTCTATGCATTCTACACTACTCCATGGACTACTTGACTGATTGCAGAATTGATTCTGTCTGTCCACTAAAATTGAGAAGGTTCTAGTCTTTCATGATGAATTACTGTACCTCTCTTGTTAGGAACTTTTTCCTTCTCTTGACAGTAAAAATAATGGAGCAATCTCTCATGTCCTGTAGTGAGCTGTTGTAGTAGAGGTAAAAGAAAGAAAGAAAACTTACTCCAGTTACACCTGATTACAATTGAGTCATAAACTACTAGAAATGACTACACTACTACATCGTCATTTCTAGTAGTTGATGGCTTAGTTTACGTTGGAGATCTTTTACAATTTCAAATTTCAATACCGAAAGCAAGGCAAAGCAGAAAATGTTTTTTTCCTTCAAATTGATGCAATGTGGTGGAATGCAATATGCTAACTGCACCAGCTACAGATTGTACAGACAGCTGGACACATCAACCGTACGGGAGGACGTTGGAAATAAGCAGACAGCTCGTGTACTGTATATATACTGTACAGTACAGTACACTACATACAGTACAGTATGGGCGGTAGGATAGCGAATTGTACACTATACACCAGTGCTCAAGCGTCTCCGATCCATATGAGAAAATCGTGACCAAGTGAAACCACCACCACTCAGACAGGCAGACTGCTCAGCACGACGACAGGAGAGGCATAACGAGGCTTCCATTGCTGCAACGCATTCAATCATTTCCTAGTGGTCAATGAAGTTTATCGACGGTAATCAGACAAGCAAGAAAGAGGGAGTTTATTATCCTCTTTCTAAACAACCAGGGTTGTCCACTTCCTTGCTTTATAATGGCAGTAAATTTATTGGAAGTCAAAAAAGCAAAGGCAATAGCTACGATGTGGAGATTATTCTGCAAGTACGTGATTACAGCCAATTGCAATAACAGTCATCAATATTTCCATGATACTACCATCATGAAGTTGTTCCTTAGCAAACGATGATCCAAAATTCTACAGTAGTATTCATTTTTGAAATCGTATTCAAGTATACTTACAATTTTACTCTTGATGGCAGTTTATGTTGAAGTCAAAAAAGACTTGTTTATCTTGTTATGGTAGCGTAGTGGAAAATCGTATCGCTCTTATGTCGATAATCATAACCATGTAATGTGACACAAATTCGGTCATGAATACAGTAGACGAGTGTTGTAGATAGATCACTCTTCTAACCTGTGTACGATGCCTAGTTTCTAAACTACCTTTGCATTCCAACTTGCCTCTTTTAGAACGTAGATATGGAGAATTCTTTCATATGTGGCTACTTGACGATTAAGAACTTAACTGATGTAAGTGATACGACAAAATTACCTTGACGTCCTCCAATATTGATTGCTATATTAATGACTACCCATAATAAATTCAACAATTAAAATACGTATAATCATAATACTCTTCAGTACTGTAGTACAAGTTTAGGTAAATGTAATCATGCGTTAAATGGATCTGCATACCTTGCAGATTAGATAAAACTGCTGTGTTACTGTATTGTATAGTAGTAATTACATCAGAAGATAAACTGTGTTAAGATTACCAAAAGAGGGTTAGGAGATAAGACAAGGCAATTTTTACGCAGTACAGAGTCCAGTATGCGCCAACTACAGAACTAAGTATCAATCATAACAAGATAGGTTTTACTCTACAGACTACAGTACATGTACAATATTTCTTTAGCTAGTCTAGAATATTGGTTCAGAAAGTGCAGGCAAACAACATTATACTTGTGTAAACTGTTCAGCACCACTAAACCATCTAATTATCGAGTCCTTTATCGGTACATCTTCTAACGATGATGCTGAAACGATGCATAAAAGAGATATGTGTATCCTACCAAGCCAGTATTTACCTTATTGTCACTTACGTATGCTTGCTAGGAATACCCTTATCTGACAACTTTTTTTGATGGAGAAATAATCGGCAAAAAGTATCCTTTTCATACTCGAAAATGGGTAAGATATAAATACTACATTACATATTTATAGTGTAGTTGATTCGTAAATACAAGCATTCCTTAGCTGATTGTAGCGTTATACTACCGTATTGGTTAATCTTAATCCTAAATATGGATTTTGTTGCTATCACATCATCGACGTATTGCGAAATTTGTTGATCAATCATTATTGTTGTTCCTATGCAATCTATGTTATTACAAAATTCGCATTTGGACTCTATCGAGTACTTAATGCTATGGTTAACTAGTATATCAGTTTTCTATGCGATATGCAAACATTAGCATCACCGATTACTACAACATGTCACTTTAACCACCTTAAAGTATAGTTCCTAACACGTAGATAAAAGCAAGTGCTTGAGAACGACTTTGTTCATTCACCTATTTTAATTGGATTATTCATAGGATGCTGATGAAGATGTCGATCGGAAACACTGGGTAAAAGATTTTGCATTCTTTTCTGCAGTAATGATGTAGAAAAAGTGTTTACACTGATACCCAAGTCGTTGACTTTAGAATGTGTCTTATGTTTTTCGATCTAGGACAAATTTTCTCCCTTTCTTCAGTTTTCTAAAAATTTTAACTCTGATGATTTTAATTACGACGAATTAGCTAACTTGGGCTGTGTATTTATGCGTTGGAAGGTTAGCATGAGCAGGCTTGTGATGCAATAGCCAAATATTCTTCTAAAATGCCAAAATATCAACAGTTGTCATTGCTGTTACACTGCAGTATATGACGCAG
The DNA here is from genome assembly GCF_000150275.1 of Trichoplax adhaerens. Classification (NCBI taxonomy): domain Eukaryota; kingdom Metazoa; phylum Placozoa; class Uniplacotomia; order Trichoplacea; family Trichoplacidae; genus Trichoplax; species Trichoplax adhaerens. The sequence goes on along the minus strand of NW_002060944.1, from coordinate 7,226,290 downwards.
ATAGAAACATGTTTAATATCGATAGAATAATAGTCCGTTTGGATAACTTCCATATAGATCCACAACTTGACTAGTGGATAAAATTCTTGAAAACTAATTGGTACCAATTTATGCTATATTGCTAGGAACATTTCTTGGTACCAGATCACACAGTCAGAGATATTAACGGAGCCTCATTTGCCGGATTTTATTATATTTGCTTCGAGAAGTCAAAAGCAAAGATTGAAGGATACTACTACCATCGAAATTCGGAACGGTAAAAATATACAAATGATATTGTTCGTTCTTCCCTTATGTCATTATGATAATTTCTCTACTTTTTAAATCAATAGGTTTCAATCTCTCAGTTTGACACACGTGGCTGCAGATAATACTACAGTATATCAGTTCCGATAAAAAATTATATGTATATAATTTAAAATTGTACACTTATTGTATACCTTACCTAATTCTATTACTGTATTCTTTGTTAATAAACGGTTTGTATAGCAGAAAGCTTTTTCATAAAGTACATGTTCGCAGTTGAACTGTGATATCTAAATATTTTACTTTGAATCTTTACGATCATACTGCGTGTCAACTGCTACATCTTGACGATTTTTTTTGGAGCAATACATCAATAGCTGTAATTTCTTTTCATTATCTTAACGTAATCAGATACCACTTTACTAGCATGTTTTATCGGTAACAGTAATGGCCATTACTAGCTTTGTGAACAAATATGCATTTATAGCTTCTAGTTAACTAGTTTTTTCTAAAAATTATTCAATGCAACAGTTGCATGCTTTATTGCATAACATCGTACAGTAGTATTTTGTGCATTCAACTTCTAAAATCTTTATTGAAAGTGATATCAAACATGGGCACAATATTTGTAATAAACATTAGAATAAATGCAGTGCTAATATTTGCAAATAAAATGATGTGATATTTCTTTATAATATGTTAAGAACTTATGTTCCATTTTATTATACAGGAAGTCTATAATTGTGGTTAATAGTCATACAGTATAACAGTTATATACGTGCAGAAAGTAGAATATAGTGTAAACCTTAGATAAGGCTGATGTTTTAATAATTCTAATAGTTATATAAGATTGATGTTGCAAATCGATGAAATCAGCATGCGATCCAATCCATTCAATTTACCATCCATTTTCATACTAAATCTTTAGTTTTTACTGCTTTTCAAATTGCAATATTTCATATGAAATAGTCTGCTGAAAAGATAGTCTTATACGCTTAATTTTGAAAAAATTTAGTAAATCTAACTACTACTGCTACTAGACTTAGCCCTACGACAGAATACTCGACTTAAACCGGGAAAGATTTCTCCCTGAATCGTACCATAATCCACGCATTCACCATCTACAGTAATAATTCCAGGGCTAGTTATCGGTTCTAAACGAAAGGCTTTGCAAGGAAATACCTCCACGCAGCTCATGCCTAGATGGCCTGCTTCTTTCTGTTTAGATAATATCTTTAGCATGGTTTTTCTGTTGCAAGTTGAATCGATAGTTTGTAAGTGTATAATGCCATCGTTTAGCCGAGATGTGGGAGCAACAAAGTTGTCTGTTGATAAATATGGCAAGTAGATTGCACCAAACAGAACCATATCATCTTCGACTGTTTCCCAAGTAGAAGGCAAAGATTCATTTATTGGTGGCAATATCGATTTCGGGCCTGCCTTAGACTCAGTATTATTGGTTGCTCCCGCGGTAGCTGTATCATTTGTCTGAGAATATAGTAAATGATGAAATCATGTTAATTACATAGATGGCGATCTCTGATTGTTTATTAGATTTTTAAGGATGAAAGAAATTCGACATTACACCTTAAATTACCTGGTTAGCGTTATTAGATGATGTATTACCAGTATCTTCTAAGTAATGTAATAAAAGTAAAAAAGTATATCCATAGGAGTAAGTAACACTAATCACATAATACGCTAGTAATGGCCTATAATATTCATCGTAGTAAAAATGTATTTAAGGATAAAAATTAGAGTGAACATTGAGTAATTTTTTGATTACCTTTCATTGGATTAGGTAGATATTGAAATTTACCATGATAATATTTTAATTTCGTTAAATGCTTTACTGTGCCTAAAACGAATCTTGCCGTGCCCAATTTTCTAAATTTTTCAGTACCTATGTCAACATCGGAAAGTAAACCCCATCCAACTGATAGAAAAGAGTATCGTTGATCTTTGAGTGTTGTAATGGAGACTAAATCCAATTTAGTAGTATATCTCTTGATTATCATAAACATGGCGCTTGTTATACTGGTAGGTTCTCTAGTAAACATGATTTCATTGATACAGAAAACAATAAATGCTCAATTAGGGTAAAGGATATTAATGCATACCAAGTAGCAGGCAGAAGCTTAAATTGTACAGTTTAAATGAGTTGTTACAAATATGAGAAAGGTAATTACAATGTTATACACTCTTATACGAATAAATAACATTTACAGTGCATGTACTGTATGCACTTAAAGAGCTGCAATTTAGAATGGCTTTATGACAATACAACTCGATATGTCAATAATCTACGAGTATGTGGAGTTACTTAAAAAGAATTATGAATTACTATACTTACTTGGATTCATATAAAATCGATTGGTATAAGGCATTTCCTGATCCACCAGGTAATGCACCGATCGGTAGCTTAATTGCATGCTCCCAGTCTTCCCTGCTCATTAATCCATTAATAACCTTGATTGTAATCAGATCGATTTAAATCAACAATTTTAGATCAAGTTATGGCATAAATATTGCTAGACTAGCAGCTATCATATTGTAATATAATAATATGCGTATTTAAGCAGATTATGAGTGATTACTTCATGGATTAACCCATCACCAGAGACAATAATGATCCCATCGACTTGATTTAATTTCATTTCCTTTACATAATCATAAGCATGACCTTGCCTTTCTGAAATATCACGGTGGGACCACATTATTATTTTATTCATCAATATCGTCATTAGTCTACAAACACTATGTATTGGATACTATGCATCATATCTAAGTTATATCGTAAATTAACAACGCTATTACTGATATTACTTTATCTATCAACAGTGGTCATTGTGCTGCTGCATCCATAGTGCTTGTATTGTGCAAGATTGATCATTGATTTGTAGTGCAGTACATTGTAGCGGTATTATCATTATTCTAAATATGATATACCTGTTGTGATTAAAGTGTATTCGGCTTCAGCTTCTCTTAACATCCTCTTAGGGGCATTTTTAAAGATCTTACGTGACTTTCCTGTACCACTTTTAGGATTCACGAAAATAACGTAACGGTACTCTGGTGGATATTGATTTGTTCCCAGTTCTAAATTTTAAGATTTTAGACAAATTCGAGGTTATGATATCATTTACAATGTGTTTGGTGATTAGTCAGTGTACAATGGATTAGCCATGAACAGAGATTTTTTCAAAGGATAGTAAGCTAATAGAAGGTAGCTTCACGAAACTACAGTTAAGTTCTATTATCAATACTGCGCTGCATACTCGTACAGACTAATCAAAACGATAAAAAAGATTGTTTGCTGGTTGAAATGTATCAGTGATCCAGTCACGCATAGCAATGCAAAAAAGTCTTCTAGTATCAGTATAGTAGTATCATCGATTGTAATTTGGGATGAAGTTTGCATTCGTTATATCATATCCATCTCTCTTGATGTAAACTTTATTGGTAGTCGTACTATATTACTCAATACGGTGATAGCGATTGTAGCCTAGCCTGAACAAGTCTGCATTGCAGCAGATCAACTTTATAACGATCGTAGTCGTACTATATGACTCAAGATGACGACGGCGATGGTAGACTAGTATTAACAAGTCTGCATTGTAACAGCTTCAATGTGATCAAGTTCATTACTTTGGTCAAAGCAAGCTTTCATCGCTACATGGAACAAATGACATCAGTTTACATGAAGGAATTGTAGACTACTATTAACAAGTCTGCATGTGTAACAGCTTCAATGTGATCAAGTTCATTACTTTGGTCAAAGCAAGCTTTCATGTCTACATGGAACAAATGATTTCAGTCTACATGAAGGAATTGTACAAACCGTGGCTAAAATCGATACCATGTAGCCGGCATAAAATAGCAACACGCCATAAGTTAGCAGTATCTTGATTGTGGCGGACATTATCATTTTTATTGATTCTAAAACATGTTGAAGTGCGACGGCGTTTTTTACCGCTGTCTTTCAGAGGATAGGAATAAATGGTCAAGTATGCAAAGACGTCATCTTTACTGCTCTTTTTTTTCCTTCTACCAGTATGACAACCAATCGCGTCTGTAAACTGGACAGATCCTTCCATGAGGACAGATTGATCATCAGGTGTATCGACTTGACGATATTCAATGTGGGAAGGATATAAATCAACAACACAATCAATGGTTTTCTTGCTAATTTTCAGCTTGAAAACATCATGAAGTATAGGGACATCAACGCTATGCACATGATCCTCCATGACGATCTCATCCAATAGGTAGCAGGTAGTTGGCAGTATACTATCAACAAGCAGGGATGGACGATTAAATTGCAAAATGTTCAAGCGATCAACACACTCAGCAGTGATTTCCTGCGATAATCATCAATGACTGTACAGTAGACAACAGCGGAATAATCCCTTCCGATCGTTGCTAGCTGAATAAACTTTGGAGATCCACTCTACTTAGCTGCAGTAATCTAATGCAGTTTCTCAATCTTTTCCGTTCGTTGGGTTAACTCATGCCTCAGGATTCACTTTCAATCTTGCAAGGGTTAGTTGAGTTGCAATTGCAGGTGAGACGCGTTTGATTGAGCGTGAGGTCAAGCGAACAATGGGTAGCTTCATATCAACATATTGTGCGTGGTGCAATGGCGAGTGACTCACTGCTACGGTACAGCATTACAGTACTTACAGTACAGTACAGTACAGTATGTGGTGCCTTGACGGTTGACACGACATTCGTAAGAGATGACTTTGGTTGACAGTATAGTACAAGTGACTCACTGCTACGGTGCTGAATTACAGTACAGTATGTGGTGCCTTGACGGTTGACACGACATTCGTAAGAGATGACTTTGGTTGACAGTATAGTACAAGTGACTCACTGCTACGGTACTGAATTACAGTACAGTATGTGGTGCCTTGACGGTTGACACGACATTCGTAAGAGATGACTTTGGTTGACAGTATAGTACTGTACAAGTGACTCACTGCTACGGTACTGAATTACAGTACAGTACGTGGTGACTTGACGGTTGACACGACATTTGTAAGAGATGACTTTGGTTGACAGTATTGTACAATGTACAGTGTACATTGTACAGTACTGTCAACCAAAGTCATTTCTATGTGTACTGTACAGTGTACACTGTACAAGTGACTCACTGCTACGGTACTGAATTACAGTGCAGTATGTGGTGACTTGGTAGTTGACACGACATTCATTAAGAAATGACATTGGTCGATACCTTCAGTACAGTACAAGTGACTCACTGCTACGGTACTGAATTACAGTATGTGGTGACTTGACAGTTGACACGACATTCATAAGGAATGACTTTGGTCGACAGTACAGTACAAGTGACTCACTGCTACGGTACTGAATTACAGTATGTGGTGACTTGACAGTTGACACGACATTCATTAAGAAATGACTTTGGTCGATACCTTCAGTACAGTATCTGTCTCCAAAGCTACAGTGTACTGTACAGTACAACACTGTACTGTACAATATCCACTGCTTTGGGCTGTACTGTACTGTACAGTACGTACTGTACCGGGTCACAGTGGTAAGTACTGTGTTCTACAGTACTTCACCAGCGGACTGCATTGTACAGCGCATACTGCTGTTCGTGATAATAGACAACAACAGGCTACTGTATGTGGCTGAAGTGGTGAACGGAACGCAAAATGGAACACTGCTAGCAGCACCAAGCGCAAGGCACCAATCACCGACAACGAGAAAGAAAAGCGAGAACGACACATCAGAGTGCTGTACTGAGTGTACTGGACCGTACTGACTGGACTGCCAAGCTGCTATACTGTACTGTACTTGTATTCTGTATAGTATAAAAGCAACAGCCGATAGCAAACGCCTTAACCAATCGACGACACATGGCTGCTCGATTTATTCCACCAGAAATTCCTGACAACCCCAATGGCTGGGGGCCTTACAGTGTTCCAAATGAGTTCCAAGAAATTCCTTACCAGCCTTTTGCTAAGAGCGATCGACTTGGAAAGGTAAGTGAACAAATAAGAATAGTTTACGCTACCGCTTTACAATGTCAATGGTAGTACGCTTTCGATACTTGAGTAGCGTAGATCTTAGCAGACTGGCGCGACATGAATATCAATGTCCTATGCGTGCCTGGCGTGCTATAAATCACGATATACTAGGAGAGTACTGTGGAGAGTGTCCATGGATATCAACAGTCAAGAAAAAATGAAACTATTTCTATTCTACAACATGTAAAGTAATCGATATCCAAAGAGACAATCCAATAGATTGGACTACAGGCACACTTTAAAAACTATTTTACTCTATTACTCAACTTGAAAGTCGCGGTCGAGGGCTAATAACAATGTCCTCGATATCATGACATACCTCACTGCAAGGTAGCGATTAATCTAGTGCAGTAGAATACTCATGTATCGATGGGACTCTTGCTTATATATTACTGCTTTGAAGATTGGAATTGTACTTGTTGATATTCACAAATACATCGATGTAGATAGAAGACGTAGTGACAATTCCCTGGATTAATGAATTATAATACATAGAAAGGAAAGTGATTGGATTGCTTCGACAAAATGTATTAGTAGTGTTGTAATCGTTTCACCCCGTAGCCAGTCGAATTTCCAACTCGGTTTTGCCACGACACCTTTTACGAACTTGGTGTAAATAATCATACGAGAAAATAGCAAACCATGTGCATGACATTTCATTCACTTGTCACGAGATGAACTAACTGATCCTCACTCAACCTTGTAATACCCGTACAGTGGTACAGTAGTTCATAAAATCTTATGATATTGGACCGTAAATGATAAAAATATCAAAGTGTTAAAGATAGAATGAATAGCATCTTGATGAAGGCAGTAATGTAATTATACATTTTCACAAATAGATAGCAGATTGGAATGCTGTAGGTACCTCTCAAGATAAGAAAACGAAAGGTAAAAAAAAGAAATATAAACTTATATAGTATCAGTGCCTCATCTTCACGTCAGGCAATATATTCCATTGATTTGATACTGCAGAAAATAGATAAAATTGAAGGCATTACAATACATATAGGCGTATTGATGAGAAATCGATCCAATTTATCTTCACCTGCTTTTAAAATTTAGATAAATATGCGGCACACTTTGGAGCTGGAGGCTCTGCGTATAGCTACTACCATGATCAAGATGATACCTTCAAATTAGTTGATACAAATACTAGGAAGGACAAGCATGGACATCGCCGGTATATGTACAATAGACAGGTATAATAATCGATTGACTTGCAATGAAAATCAAATTTCTATTTATCTACCAATTTATAGTACTGTATTTTATTGCATCCGTACACGTCCGTCAATATTTGTATAGAATGATAGACACACAGTAAAATGACTTAAAAATCTTTTTATATTAATAACTATCAAACTCTTTGCACTTTTATTACTCACGTCAATTAGCGATACAATCGTCGGCAGGTCTACAACACTCATGGCAATCGTGACAGGTAATGAATACTGTAATTTCGTTAAATACAGTTTCCTTTTCAAAACATCAGCTCACTTAGTACGTTTACATCCTACACTTGTGAGACCATTTTCCAATAAAATTGCATGCATAAAGAAACGATTAATTTGTAGAGTTGTCACGTACCAATTTCCATGTGAAGGCCCCTAACGATTATTAATCTTCAATTTTCTTTGCTTAGGGACAATCGTCAACGCAAGAAACAAAAACACTATTATTCATACGGCCGCGGCCACCACCAAGTTAGTGGACTATTTGTGAATTTAGCACTAGGAAATTGTTAACAGTACTACGTTATTAAGTTATCTACTCAAAATCCAACAGCAACCGCAAGCTAAACATCGCACAGCTTCCGTAGAAGTACTTTATAACTGGAAAGAATTTGACGAAATATCATTCGCTCAGTTGAGTAAGCTCAATTTACCCGACGTTGGCCAACCGGAAGACCTGTAAGGATAGTGTGTTTACACGACAGCAGACCGTTATGAGCTGATACTAATTTTAACATAATAATATTGTATAGGTAATTAATATTCCTATTCTAAACTAATCCAATTGTTGGTGCTATTCTTCTATTTAAGTTACTGTTGCGGTTCTATGGAATACTATGACAAGTCTTACGATCGAGTAAATGTAAGAAACGAAAAGCCCTTGTTACCAGTCAATCGAACTTTTCATAAAGTAACTACAACGGATGATCCAATTATTCGCAAGGTTAGTCGTAGATACGAATTAACCGCTATACGTTTATCGTAAATTATCAATTCCGTCGCTGTGGCTACGGGAGATATCTGAGTACAAAGCCAAATGGATACAATCTCTTATGCACCTTCTTGATTCTCATAAATTTTATAATTTTGTCCTATATTCACGTTTAGCTAACTTCGAAAGGGAATGTTTTTGCTACGGATGCTATAATTGCGACCTTGATGACTTGCTCGAGATCCGTCTACCCCTGGGATATCGTTGCTCATGTATGAAAACTTGTAACACTAATATTTAGTAGCAGTGATATCTGGTTTTTATTGTGAGACATTTTTACTTTTATTACTTAGCGCGTACGTGATAAACTTTTCCTTGACAAGCGCGATGATTCGGGGTTTGGTTAGTAATTGTTCTTAGCATTTTTCTTAGGCTAACAATTATTATATTACAAGGATTACAATTGACGCCGACCCCATTTAAAATAGACACTATTATTCTGATTTTATTATCTTAAAATAGACTTGTTAACTGTTAATGAAACCTCGTACGATCCGCCTCCAGATGATGAAGACGGAATAAACTCTGCACAAAGTCTAGCACTTGAGGCAACAATAATTAATCAACATTTCTCACAACAAGTTCTTAAGAAGGTGCGTAAAATTTCTGATTTAATGGAAAGTAGTAGCTGCCGGCGTTAAATTGGAGCTAATTTCATTTAGGGGGAGCGATTTGAATTTGATAAGCCTAACCCATTTGTGCAAGAGGAAGAGGACAGCGATGTTGCTTCCGTTGGCTATAGGTACTTTCTTTCGTTGTAATGAGGTCTTCCTTGTGCATTTAAAAATAATTCTTCCTGTAAATATGATAGGTATCGTAAATGGGTATTAAAGAAAGATGATGCAGCTGCTATCGAATTGATAGTCAGATGCGAGCATGACGCTGTATGGGTTACTGCTAGCAGCGAGCCAACATTTATGAATATTAAAGCTTTAAATGAATACGATCCACAAGTAATAAAAGCAGAATGTTTTCATATCCATTGCCGGATTATGTCTAAACGAAGATAATTCTATTTTTACAGTTCAGTAAGATAGATTGGCGTAAAAAGTTAGATACTCAACGAGGTGCAGTTCTTGCGGCAGAACTTAAGAATAATAGCTATAAGCTAACCAAATGGACTGCTAGCGCAATACTAGCTGGATCACAAATTCTTAAATTTGGGTATGTTATGCACAAGGGAATTGATCCTGATTGAGTAGGTAGTGACTGAGAGTTCAGTGCGATTAAAAGATTATCCTATTTCTTTTCCTAGTTACGTTTCTCGTGTCAATCCAGCCAGTACCTCAAAACATGTAGTTCTTGGAACACAACAATATTCATCTGTAGAATTTGCGTCGCAAATAAATTTACAAATGGACAATGCTTGGGGTATCCTTCGAGTAATTATTGATACTTTGATGTCATACAGTGAAGGCAAATATGTTATTTTGAAAGATCCGAATAAGGTAACGAGTCATTTAATGTTATGATTGTATCGAAATTCCTATTTGAGGTCTATGCTACGATTAACTTATTGTAACATCAATTTGGTTAGCCTATGATTCGTTTATATTCTGTGCCTGAAAACACCTTCGAAGATGAAGATGGTGATGATTATTCCGAAAATGAAGGTAAGTTTTTAGGGTATAACTAAATTTCTAATTGTTACTCTCGGTTTACGGTTTCATTATTTTATTGGACAAAGATGACGATGACGAAGAGGACGATGATGATGATGATGGTGAAAAGAAATAAAATTTGCTTCTAGCTGTTCTTCTTGAAGCTATTTCTTGCAATTGTTTTTTATGGGTGTGAATATTCATGGGAAATTGGAAATGCTGCAATTTTTTTCACTATATGTGTTAATTACTGTAACAGATTATGTTCTGCGGGTGGACTTATAGCCCATAATTGTTGTAATAGAAATTATAATTGACTAATAAATCGGAATATCAGCGTTCGGGAAAGAGTAATTTCCGATATTAATAATTGCATTTTACTGCATAAACTACAGTTATATGAGTCTAGTACTTGCGTCCTACCTAACGATTTATTGCTGTACTGTATCTGTTACCTATGGTAAAGAGCAAGCTAAGGTAAAGTTTGCTTAAATTTTAGCAGTATTTCAAGTTATGCCTATTAGTCATGGACATGTTTAATACTGTACTTTGGGCAGTACTACCTAACGATTTATTACTGTACTGTATCTGTTACCTATGGTAAAGAGCAAGCTAAGGTAAAAAGTTTGCTTAATTTTAGCAGTATTTCAAGTTATGCCTATTAGCCAAGGACATTTTTAATACTGTACTTTGGGCAGTATTTCAGTAGCCCCTATCCATTACTCTTGATGTATTTGAGCCAGTTTTATGCAGTACTGCTGTACTTCAGGCAGCCTTGATTCAGTCTATTTCATAATTTGGAAATTTTTGCAAATGACTAGATCCTAGCTGACAACTCTACCGTATACCGCCGCACTTAGCATAGTAGAATTTTAGTAATTTTTCATGACAATCTGGAAGTTGTCCTACTATAGCAGGGATTACTCGCTCTCTCACTAGCCCCTGAATGTAGCCTACTGTCCCGTCCAGCTACAGTACCCCGACTGCCTTAGTACAGTGTTTGTACTGTACGTAGCACATTGGGTACAGTACTGTATGATGTTCCGTTGGTACCGTACTGAAGCCAATCATAAAATACAGCAAACCCTCTTCGACCATCTCAACTACGAGTGATTGATTCTGCAAGATACTTCTTGATTCCTTGAAGGGTAGATATTGGCCGATAAAGTTTGCTATTTTCCACAAAACTATACCGAGTGATTGATTCTGCAAGATACCGAGTGCTTCCTTGAAGGGCAGATATTGGCCGATAAAAGAAATTTTGCTATTTTCCACTCAATTATACCGAGTGATTGATTCTGCAAGATACCAAGTGATTCCTTGAAGGGCAAATATTTGGCCGATAAAAGTTTGCTATTTTTTACAAGACAGAATTTAAAAATTAGGTAATTGTGATGCATCATTTGGATTGATTACGGAACAGATTAATGCCGTACATGATATATGTGTAGGAAAGTCATTACTGCCAATCTCCGTAGTAGAAGTATTATGATTACTTTAACGGTATCAGAGAACGTTATAGTATAACTTAGCAAGACACAAGAATTAGTCAGCTACCGAGCTACGTCTACAGTACACTAAGATGGTCGAGTTGAAATGAAGTGTAAATTAGTCATGAAATGACTCTATGTACGCGTATGGTAGTCTAGTTCAACAGTGAAAAAGCAAAATGTGTATACTTGAAGAAGCATCAATTCATTGCTAATATGTCCTTTCTTTTTGATGTCGTAAAATGATCAATTAAAGTAGAACAAGGAAGTTATTGATAAGCATGTCTGCAAATGATCCGATTGATATGTCCCTTGATGATTATATTGCTCAAAAGAAAGTGAAATCATCGAAAAATGGCAAAAAGAAAGGAAATCAAGTCAAAAGTACTGGCAAGCAATCTCGTGCAAAAGGAGGGAAAAATAATCAAGTGATCGTCGATGCAAGACAGAAACTGTCGAGACCGAACGAAAGAAGTACTAATAATCAAAATTCAAGGAACAAGTTTCAACGCTCGGCTCCCTTCGATGCCAGGCAAATGATTCAAGACAACCGTGGTGGAATGAAACAGAAGGCACCTCGAAGGCAGGATTACGATGCTAGTAATAATTTACGCCGAGCTAGGAGACAAGTATGAAATTTATTTTCTTATCATTTTTTCCCTTCCATGTGCTTCAAAAGTTTTACTGACTTAATTTAGTAATATGGTAAACACTGCACTCTCCATTACTTAATATGTCTATAAAAAGTGGTAGCTCTTCCAGCTAAACCAGTATCTACAGTACGGTCTAAGCAAGTACGAAGTACTGTATAAGTAAATTAAATAACTAAATATGGGATAATAGCATGTACTTCAATAGACAACCACTGTGATCAACCGGTTTGGTACAAGATTACAGTTAGTTTAACAGGCTAGACTTAGCACACTAGTGAAAGCTATACCAATCGTCAGTTAAGTTAACATTAGTTTATCTTTAATCTATATGCTTAATATGATTTCTTATAAGCATTGCTATCCACTCAGTCGAAATGTACGCATGTTATAGGAATAATGAATTCGCCACTCGTTTAGTTTACAATCAGATAGAATATACTATACAATACTTTAGTTGTCAGTCTAGACTTTATACGTACGAGTATATCTTAAGATAGTCTTTCCCGCATACGACTCTGAAATTGGATGATATATCTCCAGCATTTCTAAAACTAAATATGCATTATATTATGAAAATGACGTCAATGAAATCTTCACGTATGAGAATCTAAGGAAGATGACTGCAAACGTTGATTTAATTTTCTCCATCTGAATGAATTGCTCGTTAAGATATAAAGTTATTATTTCCCCGATACTACTGTAATGATGCATACGAATAGCAAAAGTAACTGCAATGAATATTATTGTTGTTAACCATGCAGCATTAGCCATCTTCAAGCTGATATTGTGCAGTTCATTATCAAAAAATTAATCATCTATCTCTACCTTTTATGACAATAGACAGTGCAGTACATTCCGTAAATATCTTATTGTATCTATAATCCAATACATAGTTGATGTTAAAATGAAGTACTACCAATTTTTTAGTCTATAGACAATGATCGAAAGCGTCAAAGATCTTCTCTTATAGAGGAAAAACGTAAGAAGGCTTCTGAACGTAATCGGAAAGAAGGATCTCTATTCATCACGTTGCGCAATGAAAGAACAAGTAATCCTGCTGCAAAGAATCCAATTAAAGTAATTAAAAATTATTTCTTGTTTTTGTGAATACTTAATGATATATTATTAATGAAAATTGATGTCAGCTAATATCTGAATTTTACTTGCACTAGTTTAATTCCTCTACCACAAGCGCTAGTACTAAGAATATTATAAAAGATAGAGTACCTAACAAGACAATCTTTGGTAGTAGTGGTACCATAAATAGTAGCAAAGCTATTACTTCAAAGAGTGCTAAGGTTGACAAAAGTAGCTTGATATCGCCGGCATCGCTTAAAGTTACAATATTTAACGATTTACCGGAGGTACGATCTACTTGTTATATTATTTCGTTAGCGTCTCATGTAAATGTAGTTTTTATGATGGGATTAACAATAGCTTCAACATTTGCGCATAATTTATAGCAAACGCCGAAAAAACCCGTAGAACATGTGGTGGTTGTTAGCAATCTATATTATACCGTCACCGAAGATGATATTAAGGTATGTTGTTAATTTGCGTTACCTGCAGTATTAGTAAGCACATTATGATAATGCTCGATCATACTATGAATAGTATGATTATTCAGCAGACTACATCATGCGCTAGCTTGATTGAAAGCATGGAATGTTGTTCGTTAGCACATAAACTACTTGCTATTCACACTGTCTGATTAATTATATGCAAACTTAGGAATTATTTGGAGCTATTGGTAGATTACGATCTGCTAGACTCAATACTAATGGTATTGCCGAAGTTGTCTATGTCAATGAAAGCGATGCTATTAAGGCTGTTTCCAGTTATCATAACCGGAGCTTAGACGGTATTTAATACGTGTTTAACCCCATGAATTTCTAATTAATGCAAATTAGCGTTTTCTATTATAGAAATATAACAGAAATTAAGATATCTTCTTATCGATACAATACACTCTATAATAAAATGACAATGTAATTTTTTTAATTGCGTAGGATATCCAATGCATTGCAAGCTAGTTACGGACCATGATTACGCACAGCGTGGCAATTAAAACTCTTCAAACGTAGTAAGATCAATCGAGCATTTTTTATGTAATATGTGTCTGTTAAATATGATCACTCACTCTTATTAAAAATTACGCCGTGTACCGATAACAAGCCTTGCTATTGATGTGGATGGACAACTTTCCTTACCTGATTTTAAGTATTCAATCATTCTGAATTATTTGATATTCTCTTTACTGTTACTGGAAAAATTCGAAATGATATAGCCAGTTTGATTGAAACAGTTGCTTTCTAAAATTTTAATAATTTTATGTTTATGTAGTTTTAAAATTGTTTAGTAATTATATTGTTGAATAAAGTTAATGCAGTAGTATAGGCCAGATAGTATACTGGCTGTTTAGATGTAAGTGTATATTATATTAATATATACTATTTAAATGATCTACGCACTGCATTATTTCTAATAGTGATTCTGTCATTAGGTACTTTGCTTAGAATTTATATCTAATATCATTTACGTTAAACTTTCTACGCTTGTATCTAAATATTTCGATAGATGGCGATACCATTATGTAGTAATGCAGTAAAGGATTTTGTTCCTTGTTAATATATGACGGAGTAATAAAGTAAATGCTATTATTGTAGAGTATCATTGTATTTAGTGTAAGGTAGCATAAAGTATTAGATTCTAAATTAGCTATAACATTTACAGTTTAAAAGTTGAAGGGTATGATGGAGACTTGAGATTATTTGTTATTCTCTCGTGAGTCCAGTCGAACATGTGATTTATTTTAGTAGTCAAGTTTAAAAGATACAATTGACTATATAAATGTTGATTTGCATAGTAATTGGTCTTATCTCTAGTAGTCTGTGCTTGACAAAAAAGTATTGAACCGGATAAAACTTTTTTTATTCACTGTCAGTTCATATTATTTAGACTTTTATTACTGTGTTGAAATGGAAAGGGCGGTTTTTGTTATGTTTAGTAATCGTAAGTGCTGCTTTATTAGCAAGATACCGAGAACAGTACCATCTTGTTTTGATTGTTGTGTAGTTTCAAGTATCTCATCTTGATGGTAATAGTTGTCATGTTTTTGATAAATATGCTATATTATTGATTAAAATTGGATAGAAAATTAAGTTAATGATTAAGCATTATTTATCTGTTATTCATCACTGCCTATTCTTATTCTGGCCATGTATTCAAATATTGTAAGCCAGAACTAATTACTAAATAATGATAACATGTTTTGTAATATGTGAGTACTGTATAGTGCAATCTATAATCCGGATTTGTATAAATTGACAATGATAAAAACATGCCTTGGAGAATACTATTAATATATCATTTTTGCTAATTGAAGTAATTTGCGTGACAGCAGGAGACAGTTGAACCGTTGGATGTAAGCCGACAATTGATGTTTCTTAAAGGAAAACTGTTGTAGAGTATTTACTCGTCGCATATATTATCATTTGATAATGCCGCCAGTTTTAGCTATGATACTGTTTTAGAGCTATTAGACAGTAGTGTTCAATAATTGACTTTTCAAAATTGCTTTGTTCATTCGTCGTATCATAAATACTACCTGCAATTTGGCTTTATACTAGTATTTTAGAGCAACTCGGCAGTAATGCTCGAGAATAGGCTTCGTCATGGACTACAATCAGAAAACAGCAAATATTTAATAGTTTAATTGAGAGATGGGGCAAAATGATAAGCATTGAAGTAGTTTTACTTTTAGGATATCCACACCAGACCTCTACAAACGAAGATTGCAGAGTAGTGATACACACATTCGAGTTAAAGCTTGAAATGACAAGCTAACAGCAGTTTTCACTGTTCAGTATCAAACTGTAGTACACCACATTGCATTATCCTGAATCGTTTTGGTAGCTCAGTATGGGATTGATTGCGGATAAGTGATTTCTTTTCGGGAATATTCAGTCCATTGATTGCACCAGTCAGTGAGGCCTTGCACAAACAATATTGTCCGTGCATATTGCAGTTTATGTAATACCATTAAGTTCTACTGTATAGCCATGTAGTTCTACAATGTGTTGCAGTGTACAACAAGATTAACAGTACAGTTACATTAGCTACTGAACAACAGTGACTGAAACCAGTACACTGTTGTTACCGTCCAAGTACGAAATCCAGTCAATTCGCGAAATGCCATGCATCTTGTATTATTAACCGATGCAAATGCTTTAAGGCTAATGTTAAGTGCAATAGTGAATGTCATGATCAGAGAATTGGTAAAAATAAATAATAATTTTTCATAATCAGAACATTATCCATTCAATAATAATAATAATAACTACTTGATTGATAGTTCTAATAGTATCTGTAACTTTGTCAATTACGGAAGTAATTGCAAGTTAAGTATTATTTAGTCTTGACTTGCGATAAGAGAATTTTCTGGTATTACAACACTGAGTAGAGTAGTTTCAACTTCTTGAAGCAGCATGAAGTACAGTATACACTGTTCTCTACTTTACTATATCATGGACATGCAGGCAATTTCTGCAAGCCCATGACATGATGGTCATGGCCTACTGAACTCAGTAGTCCACCAGTAATGAATGGAGTAATCTCGACGTATGATTCAGTCCTTTCATTTGGCATCATGAAACTGCATTGAATCATGGACTTGTAGGACATTTCTACAAGTCTATGGATGTATGGTTTTGGCCAGTGCTAGTTATGTTCTACAGAATTTCAGCAGTTCTACTGAATAATAAATATTGAGTCGTCCATCTTGAGCTCGATGTGCAGGATACTTGTATGAGGTTGTCTACTACTGGCAGCAGCCCAAGGTGGTTTCTCCACTCAGTAGTCCTACTCAATTTACTGGTACAGTACTATACTGTACTGTACTGTATGCGTATGTTTACTGTACAGTACTGTACCACTACTCCATTGGTTTCGGTCAGCCAGCGATCACGAGACTGTTATTGCGCAATAAGCCACTTTCAACACGGTATTGGTGCACAATGTACAGTATGCTGTAGTACTGTAGTCTGGAGTACAATGTACTGTACTCAGAGAGAATCTTGAGTACTGTAGAACAAAGGAACACCTCACCCGCGTGGTCAATGCCAGAGTGAAAAGTGATCGAAACGGACCATGACGTCACCGAAAACGGAACGGACCGGATTGGGATCGGTACGGTCTACTGCCTTTGTCACTAGACCGATTACGTCAGTGACGACGCCTCGTTTACATCACAACCAGGTCAGGTCGAATAATATTACTCCAGGGCTGAGAAAGAAGAAAAGGAAACGACTGCTTGAAATTGCTTCCACTAATATTGAAAATCAATTTGTTGTTATTGCAATCGATCGTGACTTGGAATCATTTTATAGGGCAAAATGGAGATTAAGTTACTCAATGTCATCTTGATGGGATTCGCTTTTATGTTTATTTTCACCGCTTTTCAAACTTGCTCGGAAATTGAGGTAGGTCGAGCGATGATTGTTGCTTTCTTCATCATCTTGTTGACGGTAGATGGATAGTCGTTGTTAACAAAATCAAAGCGTACTATCGGCCTATCTATGGCTCTATTTTCTTCCTCCTATGACTCTTATTGTGCCTCTATTCACTCAATTCAACTATGGACGGTGATAAGGGTGTAGAACTGCATGAGATGATTTTTATCTTAGCGCTAGTCTAGGCTTCTTTTTCAATGAGGTTTGTCATGCCTACTCATGCCTTGTATCCGCAAGATTTTTCATCGTACAACCAAATGCCATTGTCTTCGCCTTTCATCCATGGATTCACTCTTGTAGTTATACAATTTCTATTCCATGATTAACTTATTATCATTTGAAGCATATTCTTCGACGTAGTCTTGCAATATCAATGAAATTTCCATCCTATCACGATCGCTAACTCGAAAGCTTTTACACCAGTCGTAATCCAATTTCCACACTAGGAAGATCGTCTATCACCGTTTCCTTCATCAAAGATAAAGTCCTAGCAATGACATTGTACAGATTGGTACTAGATAATTCGCCTCAATTCACCTTAATACAACTTAGGTTTCAATTTAGTCTTATAATATCGATGATTAATTTCTTTCCCAGGATGATCGAACAATACCACTTCCAATTGCCTTGCCTCAATCAAAGGGTCAATCCCAGACCTAGTAGTGATATGATTTGTTCTAGATGATTGTCAGCTCTACCAAAGGAGTAAATACAACACCTCTTGATCAAGTGATGAGTAATATGGTCACTTTGATGGAGTCTTTTTCAAGAATAGGATCCACTGATCGTTATGATGATAGTAAATGACTTTTACAATAATGAAGAGGCTAAGAATAATCCATCCAAAAGGATACAATGACTTACGTGTTTACCTTACCGTTGTCACTATGAAAATACCAGTTTGCTAATCCGTAAACGCTATATCTGCGGACTAATGGCAGATAAATTGACCAATTTGCCTATTGACCATTTATACTGTAGCATTACTATCTGGTAAAATTAGTTTTCAATGACTTCTTCATACATAAAATGATTCTATACCATGGAGTATTTTTAACTGGCAACAATACAATCCATAATAGTCAGAATCGTGCCCTCAAGAGTAGTACTGTACAGTACTATAGTATACTAATGCATCTATGGTATACATTGCTTAAAATTCCTTCCATGTCCAGCTGTAGTTCAAGTCTTTCAAATGTTGAAAGCAATTGGAACAAATCACATCAGTATAGTATCCATATTCAACTGGACCTGATAAAACTAAATGCTGCTGTTAATTAATTAATACAGCTATCCATCTTGTTTTCGTATCATCAATATTGATCATCAGGGTTGGACTTTATACAACAAGTAGATTAGTTACCTTTGATGGCTAAAAAAATTGTACCTCAGCGGTAAATATCGAATTGATCATCCTACACTAATTGATCGCTAGCCTCATAAGTACACTATCCTTGCCAATTGCAAGTAGGGAGGTATCGATGTAATGACGGATTCTCCACGTAGCTTTATGCACTTGTACACAACTACAATATTGTTGTTATTCTTATCGTGGGTGGTAGAAACTGCTCATGCAGTAAATATTCAATTTACTACACTATTGAAATTGGCGTAATAGCCTAGTCATCTTGGTATTGTTTAACTCGGAAGTGATTCTGTAGCCAGTTGTAAAAAGAGAAGAACAAAGTAGAATTACTTATGATATCCTTACCATGTTGAGATACAGTATACGCTCGTACCATGATTTTGATTTTGTGATTGGAACTTATGCTACAATCCATAAAATGATTCAGTTAAAAGGTTAATCTGAAAAAGAGCTGAAACATACTAACAACATTATTTGCACATGTACATTTTCATCAAGTTAAAAGTTACAAAGCGTACGAACTGTACCTCTAATGTTTCTTCATTCGTTTGTAGCAACGTGTGTTGAAAAGTGCGGAACAAGAGGCGAAAATGCATAATACCACTTTCACAGGTTTGTTATCCATTTATAGAAGGATAGCCTTGAACGAAATTTAGTTCATTTAAATATAAATTACGTACAGGAATTATTCTAATCTGATATTTTTCTTCCTAAACAAACAATTTTCTTGCTATGATTCATTATCAATACTCCTCTCTCGATAGCGAGCGGCTATAATAGGTACGATTAATTTACATTAGCTACATAAACAATGTTGTCATTTATAGTACCAGAATACGAGCACTGTACAGTATACTGTAGTATTAAAATGCCTATAGGTAAGGTAATTAAAATATAATTTAAGAAAAGGGCCAAAAGAATTAATTAGCTAATACAAGTGATTTCCGATTTTAATTTAAATATTGACCGTTTCCATTCTTAATTATTTCATAGCTTGGCTATAATTTATAGTGTTTTTGCTGCTTCAAATTGGCTGGGACCATCAGTAGTTAGTGTTATTGGTCCAAAATATTCCATGTTAGCTGGAGCTATTCCTTACTGGTAGGCAAATGTTAAAAATTGACTGCTATTATACCATTTATACATTGTCCAGATCATCATGTTACGCTTAGCTAATCAGAATATTTGTAACACTAACTAATTCATCTAACATTATAATATTTATGGATATTTCAGCTTATTTATCGCATCATTGATACAACCTTTGGCAGCAACTCTGTACATTGCATCAGCTTTAGTAGGAGTGGGGGCAGGAAGTATGTTGTAGCTTATGAGGTTATTACATCTAATCGACAACTGTTTGATTGATTCGTTCTTAATTTTTGTTAGTTTTATGGACGGCCCAGGGTAACTTTTTAACCATTAATTCTGATCCTGATACGATCGCTCGTAACAGTGGCATATTTTGGGCTTTACTACAATTTAGGTACAAACCTCAATAAATCTTTTATAACACGTTTGCTATGTTTCTATTATAGTATTTTATTTTCTCCATTTTTTGTAACGGATATATTCAAAATTAATATTAAATCCAATTGTTATGTCTTGTAGCTTACTATTTGGTAATTTATACGTTTTTTTGCAATTGGAAGGAGTCAGCATTATATGTGAGTATCGTTATTTGCTGCTAAGCACACGTGTACTCGTACACGTTCATACAGGTCACCTTTTCCTCCAGTTATAATATCCGTTATTATAGAATTTTTAATTCTTGTTTTAACTTTAAATCTTTGATTGTTTTATAGCTGATGAATACAGATATATCATCTATTCAGTTCTTACCGTGGTATGCGTTATCGGAACATTAGGTTTACTAACTTTGCGGAAACCAAAAGTATCGGTAAATAATGCCTGCTACCCTTTACAAACTACCGTTGATCAATGTGATAGTTATTTAAAGGTACATGATAATTTGCATATCATAAAGTAAGATTAATGTTTTATATGGACATAGGAAGAAGAAGAACTACCAATGAATATTGGGTAAAAATTTAAATTAATTTGCTTTAACGCTTAATTACACGGAAATGTATTTTTATAACTGCATCAAAATTAATTGAATATTAAAACTATTTCTTAAAGCTCAAAGAATGCATCAGAAGAAGGACCATGGCAAGCTTTTAGTAAGATCGATAAATTCATGTACAGTGCAATAATATTGATATTGATGAACTGTAATTCCATAATTATGTTTGATTTTAGTGCGATCTATTCACTTGCTTACGACTAAGGAAATGTTACTGCTTAGTGCTGTATTCGCGTATACAGGTAAAGTACCATACAGTCACCCTCTTGAGTCTTTATTTTATCAATTTTAATTAAGTAATCATCCGATTGTGTGATCTTTGTTACCAATAGGATTAGAATTAACGTTCTTCAGCGGAGTATATCCAACTTGCATTGGTAAGTAGGTTCAAAAACTATCCATCAGAAATGTATGAGAAAATATTATTATCCAGTAGCTATCTTGACTGTAGATATTCGTAATAGTTTATTAATAATCTTTTAAAAGCGCTTATTTATGATGCAGTTTTATGATATCCTTAGGTAACGCGCGGCTAATTCACGATCCAGATAGATATATTGGTTTAGCAGGAATATTTTTAGGCATTGGCGAGATCATTGGTTAGTAAATCAAATTTCCTCACTAAAGTTATGCAAAATGTCCCTTAGTTTAGCATCTAATAAAGCTGCTTCGTATTATCAAGGCGGTGCCTTCTTTGGAATATTTGGTAAAAAAATACTTCGACATGGAAGAGATCCCGTCATCCTTGTCGGTTTTATAAGCCATGCTGCAGCCTTTTTCCTAATTTTTATGAACATACCTAGTATAGCACCGATATCTGCTTCTGAAACTCATGGTTACTTAATCGAGCCAAGGTAGTAATCCACACAGTAAATGTATTTTTTGAAGAAAATGATATTTGTTGTACGTTTTCAATGTGCACCGTTAATTTGTGTTAAATTGAGTCAAATTTTGTTTTATAAAACTTTATACTTAGTGCTACCTTGGCTGTAGCTTGCTCCTTCTTACTAGGATTGGGCGATAGTAGTTTTAACACACAGGTAAAAGTGCTTTATCCAATGATAAAGTAGCATTTTTATCGTACTGCATTATTCCACTTGACCCTCCAGAATATCACTTTTTATGAATCAATTTTACATCATTTCCTACGTAGATCTATTCTATCCTTGGATTTATGTACACTGAAGATAGTGCACCAGCTTTTGCATTATTTAAATTTGTGCAGTCATTATTTGCGGCTATTGCGTTCTTTTACAGTGGGCATGTAATGCTGCAATGGCAATTATTGGTCTTGGTAAGTACAAATAACGAATTCTATTATTTTACTGCTATACGTGCTAAAATACTTATGTCGTATTTTGCATTAAACTTTCACTAATCGTGTCATTGGGTGTAAAATATATGTTTACGTAGGTGATCAGTCTTTTCTTTGGAACTTTATGTTTCTTCTTGGTGGAATGGAGCACAAGTAAAATGGCCAGACAGGGTTACATATCTATATAACTAAAATGATCAACCCCTTAGAGATGTTTAAATCGCAATAATCTTTCGAAAAATGAATGGCTACAATAACACAATTATTTCAATTTAATGCAACTCTTTTCATCTTGTCAACGATTATGTCAATTGCATACAGTCATTTTCTTCATCTGTTGATAATCCTATTAACTAAGAAGAATATAACTAAAAATTGTATAATAGTACATCAATAAACTACTCGCGAAATAGTGCATCTAAATAATATCAATTTAGAATATAATAATAAGTTTTACTACTAATAAATGAAAATACCAAATTCATTTGCTTAGAGTTTGCATCGTGATTCAAAATCGAGGTTATTATTGCTGGTGCAGTACTAAGAATGAATATAGTGATATAATGTATCGTTGTATCGTACTTCTATTAAGCAGTAAGTAGCGAATAATCCTCGATCGTGCAAAATACATTATAATACATATTAACAATATAAGTGCATATGTACGGCAAGTATATAAACACATATGTAGATAAAAAAATAGATACAACAACATAGATATACGCATACACTAAGACTTGATCTTAATTGACTGTAATAAACTTCGATCTTGAAAAATTAATACTTATTGATGGATAGCAGAATCAAGTAGACTTTACGCTTTAATTAAAGCTTGATTTCAATTCAATGCAAACATTAAAATACTATCATCTTCATATAAACAGCCATCTTGAGTACTATCTTGAATTAACTTTTCATTTGCTAAAATAGTAGTATTTCTTGTGTCTGTGAAATTATGTAACAGTTAATTCGAAGGCTCAATGATAAAATAGCTACAGGTCACGATTGTCGATTGGTGCTTTTTGATTGTGCTTGCTTCGATTGGACAGTAGCTTGTTTTATCGGAAAAGTCTTAGTTATAGTACCAATAGCTTTAGTCCGTCCTTCCCTGAAGATAAGCTTAGTATTCGATTTAAGATATTCGGGTGTTTTCTGAAAACGGAATTTAATTAAGGCACGGTCGCCTGTACGTATGTGTTCCTTATTCATTTCGACAATGCTTGCAGTCTGCCTCATACTTCCACTATGTACTACAATATTACAAATTATAGTTGTTACAACTTTAATATTTTAAATCACCAACAACTTACGATCCGTACAACAATATTAAATTACAATCATAAATATAAAAACTAATGACAAGAATGAATACAAATTTAAATGAAATTTACATACCGACAGCTTGATAGTGGATTTTAATAGTGGTAGGATGGTGCAACACTAAAATATCGGCTTCAAATTCGCTACATGCTTCTGGTTTTAAATCACGAGATGCAAGTATCATTCCCTTACGAATAGTTGATCTTTTGACCTGCGTAAGATGCACAGTCAATGTAGAATTTAAAACAACATGATTTCAACAAGGCAATAGAACAGATAACAATGTAATAACCTTTTTCAGTGCAAAAGAACAAGTTTGTCCTCCTTCAACGTACTCTACTGCCATCCTCTTCCTATGAATACCTTTGATAACTACCGGTTGAAATTGACCAAGAGAATCTGGTCCTAACAATAATGAATCATTTACGCGGATAATTCCTTGCATTACCGTCCCAGAAATTACCGTTCCAACACCCTATGGTATAAAGATATTAGAGATAGTTCTGTAGAATAAAGTTATTAACTAGTTACAATGCTATACCGGGACAGAGTAAGTTTCATCAATAAGAAATTCCGGAGGTTCATTTTCCTTGCGACTCATCCGCGACGGTAATAAATTTAAAAACTTCTTTAATAAATTTAAATTAGCTCCAGTAACATTTGATACTTGAAAAATTGGACATATCCTATATGGGTAAAATATGATATAACGTAACTATCATTTTTATCGAGTGTATCCTGCCATTGCATAGAAAAATAAATGTACTATACCAATATTACCTTTCAGATACAAAATTGGTCGCCGCGACCGTAATATCTTCTTCCTTGGTGATAAAAACAGGGATTTTTCTACATCCGGGTGACTTTAATATCTTAGCTAATAATTTCAATGTATCGCTAAGAACATTTTGAGGGCACATATCAGTTTTAGTAATAACTACATAAACAGGAACGTTTAAAGCAAGGGCCAGGCCAAGATGCTCTAGTATTCATAAGATAACACATTGGTATTCATTATTTAGTTAATGAAATAGTTATCGTTTGTTAGTGTGGACATTTATTCGCTACATTAAAATAAGACTACCTTTCGTCATTCCGATTACACCAGCATTAGCACCGACTATTAACATACAAAAATCAGGAGCGTGACCGGTCATACCAAAGATTGTTGTTTTCAAATATTTTTCATGACCAGCTAAGTCGATAAATGTTATTATCTGTAAAATTTTAATTTTAATTATGAGAACTCAAATAGAGATAGATAGTGTAAAAATAAGTGTACTTTTATAACTAGACGAAAGCTATTATTAAAAATATGCTGTAACTTATAACCTTTGACGAAGCATAACAAATTCGTTGCCAATCTAATGCTAAACCTCGTGCATCGGGTTTGTTAACAACTTCTCCATGACTATCAAATCCTAGAATATCGTTACCAACACTGCTAGTGCGTCCAGATTCAGCCTCATGCTTATGCCTAAACAACTTCTGTCTTGCAAGGCCACGGCCATTGTCTAACTCCCCATGAGTTAAAACGCCCAATAGGGTCGATTTTCCTTTTCAAGGGAAAAATTTAAATTTATTGAATTTTCGGTTTACATCTAGCCTAAATTAATTATATATTCGATAGAAAATTATAATTCAAGACTTCAATAGGTGATCCTTTACCTGCATCTACATTACCAACCACAGCAACTCTTCACGTATGCGTTCATTGTATTATCGAAAGGCAATAGGTTACCGTTATGAAGTTAATGATTTTTTTAACTTAAAAAAACTGTTTCTATTGCAATCTTTAAGTTATTATGATTAAAGTATCCTTTACTGACTTACCTAACTTCTAGAAATTCTCGTTCTTTAGCTCGATATCTAATCAAATATTTAGCAACTGTTCCCTCAGTAGAATGCTTTTCTTGTAAAAGCTGCAGGTCTGCATCACATAACTCGGCTAAACTTTTTAAAGTAGCTTTCGATGCCAGCATGTCATTATCAGATAACCCGGGATCACTATCATCTAAAGATACCAAAGAAAGATAAGTATCCTTAAACTCTACTTTCAGACGTCTTGTTGTAGACGAAGAAATTAAACAAGTTGAAAATAAGATATCACACATTAGACTTACCAGATACTCCCAATTGGTAAATACATTCCCCTCGACCATTATCTAGTCTCTCTTTCAACTCTGCGCATAATTTATCAAACATTTCCCCCGAAGGTGATACGAATTGCGTCTATAATAAGAGTGATATCAATTTTAGAAGTTATCTATATACGAGTGCAGTCCATTAGCATTCCATGAAGTTATAACGCTTCAATGGCATAGCACAGTTGGCAATGTCAACTTAATTTGCTATCGTCAGCCTAAAATTAATTGGTACAAGATACCCTACAGAACTCTATTCCATAGTAATGGTCTTATTACTTTGTTGGTATCATTATGGACAGAATAAAAATATCAAAGGCTTATTCAAAACATTACCAATTTTATTACATCACATAATTTAGAGACCTGAGTTAAGCTAGACCGATAGCACATCCTAACTATTTCAATATCGTAGAAAAGAGTGTTGAAGAATTGATCAATGAAGGATTTGTATCGACTATGTAGATAACATTGAACTTCTAGAGAATACTGTTGTACATGCAATAGTCATTTTTTTATTGCTAATAAATGAAACATGTAACTAGCACTGCCACTCGCTACTGTATTATTTTGCCACAGTGTAAGCATAAGCACCTAGGTATATGCGTATATTATTTCCTCCTACTTACAGTACAGAAAATTTAATATGCTATTCATCTTGTAATGGTGATCCATATTGCAACTATTTAAGGTAATATTATAGTTGTTACGAGATTCAATCACAGCTTTCTACGCATAACTCAGTATAAGTCAATTCTATAGTATTTATAGGTTATCCGACAGTTCCAGAGACACTTTGTATACCTCGTACTATTCCGATTACCATTTTACAAACCATTTGTAAACTGTATTATTAGGCAGCTATGGCTTTGCCGGGTCTTAAATATACAGTAATATATGATACAAAGAACAAAATAATTTTAAAGAGTGTTTCATCATCATAGACAATCCTTAATCTACAGCGATCAGCCCAATACTGTTACAATACTGTACGTATTTCGACTACAAATCAACCTTTTCTTGATCAAGTAATACACGTACAGTAGTAGCAAATTAAAGAATATTGTAGGTTTCATTTCCTTACCTTCAATGTGTCGTTATTAACCGTTTCGTTTGGTAAAGGAGGAGTATCGTCATCGATTGGCTCTTCGATTTTACTGTCATGATCTGCAGGCAATCTGTTCCTTTCCGTCTCTGGAGCTAGTGCAGACGCCATCAATCTATTTTACACGTTAGAATGGAGATTATTTTACTGTCTTTAATCATGAAAGACGTATTGGAAAATTAAGCTTTGGCGGATACATTTATTCCCTGGAATCTACTGTATATATGTGTTGGTATAGTAACTATGTACCGCAACATCAATCAGAATTGCATCATCAATAATAGCGCGCTTTTCCGTAAAAAAACAATCAAAAGTAACGTACAAAGCGAAGGTACTGCTGACAGTGCAGCGTAGAATCCGTCAAAAGATGCTTGTAAAGGCAAGTTACAATAATCTCGGATAAGGTATAAAAGAGGTAATTTACTTCTTAATATAGCGATGTAATAAGGCATGGAAAGGAATGTATCTTTATACCGCATACTTTGCCGTACAGTCCATTGTCATTTCACCACTAATTAAGTCAAATCTATAAGATCATATGGACATCGTCGAATAAGCTAATGACATTAACATTGATGATGTAATCAGAAATACAACTGTAGAATATCCATGCAATATCCTAAGAGTTTTACTTGGAAGATTAATTGAATGGAGTTCAAAATGGACTCATGAAATGTATAACTGTATAAATGTATAAGATCATATGGACATCGTAGAATAAGCCAATAACGTTAACATTAATGATGTAATCAGAAATACAACTGTAGAATATCCATGCAATATCCTAGGAGTTTTACTTGGAAGATTAATTGAATGGAGTTCAAAATGGACTCATGAAATGTATAACTTAGCGTGTATGAATGAATGACAATGTAGTCATGATCTACAGTAACAATAGGTCAAGTCTATTTTTGATTTTATTTGCTAAAATCGATTGGTGATTTTGAGTACAATCCGATGATCGTTTCCTCATCATCATTGAACCTACTGTCTACTCAGGAAATAAGCTTGCCAATATTAACAGTATTTTGTAATCGTTGTTCCTTAGCAATATTTTTAGCTAGACGCTAGCTAGTATAAGACATGTTGTCTTGAATTCAATACTACTATAAACAGTATTGATTATAAGATATTGGTACTGGATGAACACCCTCCATAAGCCTTGTTTTCCGATTGTTTTATCCTAAAAGACTATAATAGATTAACTACTTGCTATACGGAAAATCGACGATAGCTTGATGATAGTTTGATGGTGGTAATGTTATAAAATTCTATTGCATTCCAAGTTGAAATTGTCAGCAAGAAACGATTAAAAGGATATTTGTTGATGTCATAGCTACCTCACCTTGCTGTATCCGTTCTGTCTATCTTGTTATGCAAGCAGGCTCAAATTGGCGTCACGATGAGAAAGGTTCTCCTATATACTACAATCAGTATTTCAAGTTAGATTCCAAGCTATTTACCAGCCCAATAAGTTACGCCATAGTACCATGCATATTCATCATGGCACCAACAATTCTCATCATCATCATCTTCGATGGAAGGCCAGCCTGAACGGGAAGGGATCGATGTCAAGATTGGACCTGGAGCTGATCAATTCATCACAATGGGAAAATACTTTATTTGACTGACTAGCCAACTGCCCCACCATACAGTATACTGATAGCATGACCACCAGCTGCTGCTTCAAGATCGTCATGAGATACTGCGGAAGCATCACAAAGAAACAGACGGACAGCAAGCGGTACGGACTGTTTTGCTGGTCATATCCAACTCAAGCGTCTATCTCAAACGATAGTCTAGACCTGAGTGTCCCCGACTGTCCTCCAACTAGACCTGACGTCTACTATAGACGTCAGGTCTGCACTGCATCGATCTGTCATCTTGTCCCCCCTAGTCCTAGTAGAGAAGTGAAAAAAAGCATCTGCAAGTAACCGACTATAGACGATATATCTGCACTACCATGAGCATCGATATGTCATCTCTATAAAATATGAACTCAGTCCCTGACCAGACAGTTGTATAGTGAGTTTTTGGAATTGAAAGTGAATGATGAATAAATCAAAACACAGCAACCGCAAAGAAAAGAGATGCATTCTGGTCACGTGCCATCTCCACACTGGTCAAAATGGCCAATGGGGAACAACTACAGGATGACCATGATTTGAGTTTAATTTATTTGGCCCAAGATGGCCAAGACGGACAATTTGATTGCCATCGATATTCAATGGAAAGGCGTTCTTCTATTTCTCTCAATTCAGTTTTAGATGTCATTTTGCACGCATTTAGACTGGACAACAGCAGTCCGTACCGTAAACACGCATCAATGACATCACTTTCGCTACGATGGCCTGTTATAGTAGATACCCCTGCGATAGCGTACAGGGTACAGTAGTTCAACTGATGCCATGAATGGGACTGATGACTAAAAATAGACTACCGGTCACAAGCAAAAATGGTGTCACTATGAGGTCTCGACCGCAATGGAAAGAAAGACAAAGAGCTTGTTCCAATTCGGTGGTCCTCAGCCAAGAGACACAATCACACCTAAAAGTTCGTTTCTTCATTTTTGTATCATAGATTGCGGTCCTATTGTACAATAGTATCGCCATGGTATGGCCACAGCAAAGGTTAATGAAAAACAAACTCGTTGTTTGTTCATGATTGCAATGTCCAGTCGAAAATGCATTTTGGATTGGCTCCACCGTCAGCCATGAGAATGGATCCACGTACAGTATGGAAGAATACAGATCGTGTGTGTGCTAGCATGACGCGTACAGTACATTCACTCCAGTTAGCGGTCGCACAGTACAGTACGTACTGTACTGTACAGTACTGTACAGTACGTATGTACAGTACAGTGCAATACACTATGTACTGTAAAATTCGAGTACTGTACTAGAGACCTCCGCATGATGTACTTGGACTGGACCGGACTGGACCGTAGCGACAGCTACAGCATGTCGTGTGTCTACGGTAGTCACCGCTTGAAAAAGGGTGACCTGTGTGGCTTGTCAACTTCACTTGGCGCTTCTCTCGTCGTGCCCGTACTGTACCCAAGTGGAACGAAAAAGGACGAGAAGGCAAGATGGCGAGGGCACCTGAAATCTCCAGCATGACCAGCCTCAAAGTAGACAATATTACTTATAGGACTACGGTGGATGATCTAAAACGTATCTTTGATAAATATGGCGAAATTGGTGATGTCTACATTCCTCGAGATCGTCGTGGAGAATCACGCGGTTACGCTTTTGTAAGGTATCATGATAGGCGCGATGCTGAAGACGCCATGGATTGTGTCCATGGCAAGAACTTTGATGGCCGAGAATTGCGAGTAGTGATGGCGCGTTATGGCCGCCCAGCAGATCGAAGTGAACGCGATCGGGATCGATCTTACCGTAGTAATCGTAGGCGATCAAGATCTCCAAGAAGGTCAGTCATAATTGTTTGTAATGACACTTGTTCTCTGTACCAAATAGACATCCGCACTTACGATTGCTTGCATTCATTCTGCTCTTCTATTATAATATACTTTTCTTCAATGTAATCAATCGATAGTCATGACAGAATAGAAAAAAGTTATCCAGTCAATCGACTACTAGTAATCATAATATCATCAGGCAATACAATTCTACTGTAGTTAATTCACTTTGCAAAGCGCTAAGTGGCCGTTCCAGTAGCAATTGCGTCAGGTTTGCTGTTACAAATGATGACACAGTTCTCTACTCTTGTTAGCACAATGACGATCCATTACTAAGTACTGAATGATCATTTAGTACAGTATAGTCCTTTTCTGTCTCCTTCGATTTACATTCATTGAGCATGTATCATAGACAGAGAATGAGATCAATCTACCGTAATAGCATTATATTGCCATTAAAAAGGTGAAAGTAGAAATACAGTAATACTGGTAGTCTACACCGTCAAATAGTAGTCATAGTCATACAGTAGTAGGATAATATGTAGTAGCTCTACAATACGCGTACAATCAATTCTGTTGGTTTTCAAAAGGAATTGTTAGCTTTTGACAGTAAATTTTACAAAATTGATTGACTGTACGTGTTGTTTGACCTTGGGTATGACCAATAACCATGATTTTTCAATATTGGCAAAAAGAGATCCATTTCTTTGCATACCAGTCAAAGAGATCCAGTCCTACTAACTTGCTGTCCAGTAAACAATATGACTGGAAACTCCCTAGCTCTGATATCCACGTGTGTGCAGCGTTGTACTGTGTGTATAAAGCGTGCAGTAGTGTTTTGACAGCTTGCGGTTCAACAAAAATAGTTTTGCGGTTGCATAAACTCGCGACCTTCTTTTCTTTGCCAACTCTACTACTATATGAAATGCGGTGCTGTGTAGCTATGCGGTAAAATAAAAATATTGCCTGCGTGTGTCCATACAAACGTGTACGAGTATGTGGTGTATCTCTACAGATGTAATTGTTTGTTAATTAGCTAATATTGAGTGAATATTGTCATATATTAAATTATTATTCTATCGATATATATATACATGTATTTACATATATATATATATATACTGTGTAGGTATCGAAGTCGTTCCCCTAGTCCAAGAAAGCGCCGATCTTATACTCCAAAACGTTCTAGATCACCACCACCAAGGAAGCGACGTAGTCGTTCTCGTGAGGATCGCAGACGACGTACTAGAAGTCGTAGTCCATCCCCTTCTCGTCCTAGTCAAAGAAAGGAAACCAAGAGCAGTGATGGCAATAAATCTGATCGAGCAGACCGCCGATCCAATGACTATATCCCCCGCAGTGATGACGAAAGAAGTGAAAATAGCGTTAGAAGTAACAAAGATTGAATCAAGACATGCGATGCAACCTTAAGTGTTAATGAATTAATAATAACAACTGACTGTTACATTCAAGCAGTATCTTGTACATTACACGTATTGACCATAACAAAGATAAAATCATTTTCATCCTTGTAAGCCATCGAAATCTACTACCTATCGATCATAATAGCAATAAATTTGTCCGTCACATGTTGTGAAATTTATTCTGTGTAACTATGTCCATAATGGTAGTTGTAGATGTGCTTATTAATATTAACAAACTAACCTGACTTTGCACTATTTTCCTATGATGTTGCTGCCTTTTTACGATCTCTATTTTTTAAACCTAATTAAAAGTTATTGTTGGTGTTAGAGGTCTTTTAACAATCCCATCATGATGATGCTAAGACAGGACCTGGTACTGTATGAATATGCCAAAGCTATACCCAAGTCATTGCATAAATTTCAACATCTGAACTTATTCCTGACAGTGCTTGCAAATTCCCTTCTTCTTCAATTAGTGTTCTATGTATTTGGTTGAATAGAAATGACACAATGTCATAGTACTGTCAACTGGCAGTATATTTGTTATCAGTAATGAAAGCTATGCGGTAGAAATTGTGACCATTTTAAGTATATTATAACTATATTGCGACTTCCACTGAATTTTTTATCATGTAATGATGGATTGTGTTATTGTAGTTGTAGATTGAAGGATGCGTTTAAAAATTTTCATTATCCATTTCCTTGTAAACAAATAATCTACGAACATACATATATAGAAATATAATATTGTAATCCAATACTAAAGGTATGTGCATCGATATAAGGTTGTAGCAATGGTTTTACTACGAGTATATCAAAAAGTGTACTGTACGCTCATTACGCTAGAAATAATTACTATATAATAAAAAAATCCTATTAATTAATAGAACACTTCCCTGTTTGATACTATTTACTGATTTAGCGCCATTTATTTGACGTGTGTGCATAAGCAATATAATAAGATTACAGCTGGCTTAAATCTATCATGGTGTACTTTTCCATTATTGGTATGATACGTAATCACGCTCCTTAATAGATGATATCAATTGTGCACGAAAGTTGTAAAATTTTAACCCCGCCATGATGCATGCATGTAATAATAGCGAATTACGCGTATACTAAAGCTATACGAATACATCACTTAAAATCCACATCGTTAGCCGGTCATGATATCAAGTGTAATTGTGATAAGGAATAAATTCTTGTCAACTAGCAGCATGTCTTGTAACTTACAATTTCGCCATCTTAGAAATACTATCTCAGGTGCTTTATCATTAATTTGTTCTGTATCTACTATACTGTGTAATCAGGGACTACATTAAATTAAGAGACACTGTATTTCTTTTAATAATCCTTCCTGATAGAGTGCCGTGAAAATAGTTTAAGTAAGGCAATCGGAGACTTATACACGTCTATTTCTAAGCTTTCAATCCGATAAACCAATTTTTTGATAATAATAATACCTAAAACATTTACAGCAGTAAAAATTGTATCACTTCCGTACCAACTTTAGGCTAAAAACCAGTATCATTAACATAGGAAAGCAAGCATTCAAGATCAAGCCTTTAGCAATTACCAGTATTTAAATTTATTTATTTATAACGCAAACGACATCAAATACGTACAGAGCTCAATACGTCTCTTTATACTAGCAAACGTAAAATTACGTCTACAGTTGTAATTCTAAAGAATCAATTAAAACTTGACTACTACTGTTAGTACAATCACTATCACATTATATATTAGACCTTGCAATTGTGATATCGTAGACATGTACAAGGTGGTTGACGAGAAAATATCGTTAGTCCAATTTCAACTTTTATAACATTACATCTTTCGAACACAGCTTTCGCAATTGAATGCTATTTAGGACAGACCTTTCACCAACTGTAGTTTATACAAATTGAAAGTAGTCAATCAGATTTGTATCTTATCTTGTACAAAACTACGCTCATACTCTTAAATCTATTCGAAAAACATACCTCGTTGTATTTGCGTATTTGCTGTAAAAAGAATTCGCTGTATCTTGGAACTACTTTGCAGTCATTAATATGTATCATGTCCTAAAATTTCAAGCATTACAAGTATTACGTTATATTTTCAGACTGTAAATTGATAAATGTTTGCTTTAGCCTATGTACCTCATCAATAAAAAAGCTAACTCCCGATGATGTTTGAAATTCGCCGTCTATAGCTCGTTGACCTTTAGTCCATACCAAATTGCTCATTTTATGCTAAATACGATCATAAAAAGATCTTGTAATGTTAAAAAGAGCAATTGCAAGAGTTCAATAAGTAAATACACGTCGGATTATAAAGATTATAAATCACCTTAAAGGATAAGAGCTGAGCGCGAAAATTATCCTCATCCTTAACGAAAAGAATTGAATTTATTACTAAAGAAAAACAGCCAATACCCTGAGTCAAAAACATAACTTACCATATCTAAGAAGGCGGCCAATTTAGCCACTGGCATGGTGGTGTATAGCTTTAAGTAACTATAAAATAGAAGCATAATTAATTCAATCAAGTTGATCACAAAAGCTATTAAGTAATTTTTTTCTACCAACCTTCTTATAATCGGGATTGCAACTTGCTGCTTTACCTCATTTACGAAATTTTTTAATTGAAATTGATATGGCGCCTATTGATTGAGATCAGCCAAAGTATGATTTAAGTTTCAATTGATCATAAAGAAAATTGGTATATAACATACTCTGACCTTATGTTGGCTTTGACTGAGAGTATCGTAATCCGGAACTACTGGAGACACAAACTTTGGACATGCATACGCAAACGAATCTTCAAATTGTTGCAAATTCCTATTAACGAAATAACATGAAATACTAAGAATTCAAGTATCAGTTACTTTTAATTCGAAATTTCTCTCATTACCCCTGCTGAAGTTTAATGAATTTTTCTTTATCATATTTATCTCCCAACATCGACAGCACACTCTCGTCAATTCTCTATAAAATTTAATTTAATGAAAACAGTAATCTCTTCATTATTTATTTCTTAATGTTTCATCATAGTATTAAAGTTGACTTACGCATGGGCACATTATCCACGCCATCGCTAACAAAGCGTACATTTGAAGTTCCTTTTTAGCTATCTATAGAGCAAATGTCGTACATTATCTCACTGAATTAGTCTAAATCGACAAAAAACGACGATTTAAGCACATATCAACAAACTTGATCAATTTGGTAAGATTTGTCTTGCAACATATTTTTCGTTCTTTGAATGTATAAAAGTATATTGGACAATGAACGAATTGCATCCTATAAGTAGTATAGCCAAATAAATATTACTTCAATTGAATACTCGTAAAGAAAAAATAACTTGATAACCGGGCAACGTAGCCATTTATTTAGAAGTACCTGATAACGCCTCATCATAAGATATGCGAATCCGACGTAGTAATAAGTAGTAACTTGACAAGCCGGCACTACCGCATAAAGACTCTATTAAAGTAACGATCCCAATGGTTATTATATACAGTATAACATCATTCAAAAATGATTATAAAGTAATCATTATAACATGACTTTAAATCGTTCCTGCACCTTTTTGTTTAATTGTACATTTTCGAGTACTTTGATAGCTTGGTAATAGTCTCCCAAAAGTGAATGTAAACGCAATAAGCCAATTAAACTAAAATACCCCAACATCTTGTATAAAGGGCAATTTCCAAATTCATCAGCAACTGATTTCGGATCATCACCATTATTATAGGCCTTGAGCTACATTTACGAAAATCAGAAAGTTATGTAATGAATTCAAGTTGTGGTATGCATTTTCCTGATATATTATTGTTTCTATTTCTAATTAATAAAATCTCACCTGGCTATTAATTTGAGATTTTTCAACCAATGAGTGCAAGACGTTCAATACGCCGTGAACATTCCATACCTTAGAAAACAGTTCATACTAATCATTAGCAAGCATAACAACTGAATCGGGCCAAATTTGCAATAAAAGAATTATTTCCTACCTTAGGGTGGTCGCGTAGCATTGCTAAATCATTTTCCTGCTTATGCTTTAACTTATAACGATAAAGGCTAAACGATTGAAACTACAATAGAAAATAAATGAAGGCATACATCGTCATTTGTTATAATTTTGGGTTAGCGCTAGCTACACGCTCTACTACTTACTATCATTCCGTCATTACCTGATATATAAATTCATCTATAATATTCCATAACCATTGATGAGGTAACTCAAGGCGTACCGGAGCTTTGGCACCTATGAAATTAATTTTTACGATAAGGTTATTTAAGGATAATATGATTAGCAATTACTACCGTAGAAACTGCTTGAAAATCTTAAAATGTTGGAATTGGTTACCGTTTTTTTTTTTAAGTATTACTATAAATATATAGAAGGTACTCAAGATAAGTAATTATAATTGTAGCATCGGCAAATGTAGTTATTTATGTAACTGTATCATAAGTACAATAGAGTAGTTGATGCTTACTTAGAATACAGTTGAATAAATTGCAGTAGTTGTAGTAAGATTCAAATCTTTGATCCAGTGTAGGCTATATTAAAAATTAATGTAAATACAAGTTAGAAGATTTAAAACATAAATATCTATCGAAACACCATCATACGAGCACATAATGGAGCAGATGCGCGTCGATATTAGGGTCGTAAGAAAATTAATCAGCTTTCATTGCTTGTCAATATTAACAATGATTCAAACGTAGATAATATATATGCACGTGGAATAGCGTTACTGTACCTGCAACTTATCATAAATATGACGAAAGCAAAGCTCCTTGTAAAAGATTAGGAAAATTTCGTCTAGTATTTAGGGATAGGAGATATTAGTAAAATTTTCCAACGAAAAAGTTCCATAAAGTGACTTTATCTAATTTATTATTCTAGTCGTGCATGACAAATGATGAATACGCCCATTGAATCAAAGAGCTGAATACACAAAGTGCTAACCACGTCGATTGTTCCCTCACCGTTATTAACAAGTGGAGCAATTCTGTCAGCATCGGGCCACGCCGATTTGCTAAATGCACGTTCCGTGATCTTAATGAAACTAGTATAAATTGAGAAAGTACATAGACAGAACTTTAAATTAAATTTATGCACTTCTACCGGTCACGCTAGATGCAAAATTAAGACTCCTTTCTTACCCAGCTTCACATAGTATCTGCATTTCATCAACTCGCTAGATTGTCAATATTAATGGTAAATAGTTATTATAGTGCCATGATAATCTAGTTGTTTTTTAATGGACACGCATACCGTATATCAACATAACTATGTAGAATTTGAGCATGATTAACATGTAACAGTAGTCTACACTAGCAATATTATTCCCCTATAAGCTAGATATTAGACCAGATTATTTTTATTTTATTCTAACAATCGGTGCGTCAAAGTAGCAGTTACCGACGTATCATTGCAGTATTATCTATTAGAATATGGTGCTTAATTCAAGTTGAAACTAAACTTACTCTTTCCGTGAAGGCTCTATAAAGAGATCGAATAAAGTTTTTCACGAATTCAGGAACTCCATAAGTTTGATTTACGTTGGTAGTGGGCTGTTCTTCATAATCTACAAGTGGTCACGGCAAGTGAGGAAAATATTAAGTCTTTGGTAAGTATGACAACACGTCGTCTATCATGATACCAAGTGAAAACGCTAGATCTCGCGTTCAACATGATGCAATTTCACAGCATCCTAATAGCATGCACGACAAGCTAATCAAATTTACAGTATCTCCAAAGACCCTATTATTATTAGTTATTCCATTTCAAATGCGAAGTATTCTACAGGGTAGAACATCGCTGTGGTTTACGTATAACATGAAAGTTGAATAAAAAGTGATGGGAAGTTATTGTATTACAATCATCAATCATGTACGACTTGGGAAATGATGTAAGAGGTAAAAGGATATGGCATGCATTATCATAATGCACTTTCGTAAATCTACAAGACTGATACGTACAGTATTATAAAATTTGTCCCATTCTATATCGTTTTTGGCTGATAAATTACAAGTAAGCCAATTCAAGTGTTTCAGTGCTATATCGAAGCTACCATCTCGTTACCGAAATAGACAATACAACATAAATGGAAGTAAAAATACTGGAGCATAGCAGCTGTATAACACACTCTATTACTTCAAATTATACTACGCTATGCCATTTTTACTGTGTCGGCTGCGGTGAATTCTAAGCATGCAAGCAAACCATCACCGAATTTTACAAATACGAGTATAGTATACTGTACAGTCAAGATAGATAATGGACATGATTGATGAGGAGATCACATAACTCTGTATACTCTACCCTATACTGTATCGATAATTTGCCAAATCTTAGTTTACGTACGTCATTGATGATTTCTACAATAAACAATATCAAGTTTGTATCTAAATTGTTGGATCTCAATAGTCTACTAGCGAAATAGTGCAGTAAAATTGACTGATGTGCGAGTCCTAAGACTGCTGACTGAATTAAAAGATATTTTCAATCGCACATAATGTTGTCGAGTGTATAGTATTGGCTGCTAAAAGTGATCATTTTATCAAGATATAGCAGACTCCATTACAAATGAGTTATTACGTTATAATAATCATAACCAATACTACCTACCATCAATGATGCCTCCATCATAATCGGAACTAGCAGTAAATGTTGGTGGTAATGAATCAAGCTGGACAAGCAAGATTATAATAGATACAAGATGAAGAAATTTGCAGTTAGTACAATCCCCATTTCCAAGATTGAAACTGTATAATATCAAGCTACAAGTGGTACTTGTATCTTAGACAATCTATAGTCCATATTATTCTATCCCAATTTGATTGTACAAGATTAAAAGTAATCGATTAATTGACTTACTTGAGCGCCAACAAATTCCTCGGCGGCCGTATAAATTCCTTGATCTTGGCTGGCCATGCTGCTTTGCGTGTCCTCTGTCGTCGACTGCCAGTCTAGTAGTACAACACCTACGATACAGTACATTGATTCCATAGTAAATAGCATACTCGATCCACTTGAGCCGTACAGTACTCTTACTATGGATTTTAATTCTCCTCTTGTCTCTTGAGGAGGGACTAGACTGGACGGAGAGAAGGACAAGGCTATGGAGTGCAAAAGAAGAAGAATATGGCCGCCGATCATTTTTCCTGGCCATGCTAGTACTGAAACACACTCAAATCGGCCATACGACCCTGTAGAAAAGCATAAACTGCTGTAGGAACAACATTGCAAAAGCAATCCAATCCAGCAGCAGCTCATTTCCTTGAAGATTTGTTGACATGATCATTTACTTAGTGCATTATCCCGATCCGCTGAATCAATCTTAAGAGAAACATGGCAAAAC
Source organism: Trichoplax adhaerens (assembly GCF_000150275.1). Classification (NCBI taxonomy): domain Eukaryota; kingdom Metazoa; phylum Placozoa; class Uniplacotomia; order Trichoplacea; family Trichoplacidae; genus Trichoplax; species Trichoplax adhaerens. Next base: position 7,186,970 of record NW_002060944.1, on the reverse strand, counting down.
GAAACCTAACCGAGCAGCTGACTATCGCGAACACAGCGACTACTTCGACTAATCCCTGATGGACAGTCTATCGCTTCAAGCTGAAACCTTGAAGATTCGTTTCGATGATTACAGACTTGGTGCATTATCCCAATTCATCATCTGAACGAATCTTGAAAAGAACCATGACAAAACCAACCCAGCAGCTGGATGACAATCGTCGACAGTGTATGCTTCATATTGAAACCGTATACTACTACTGTACTGATCCAAAACCAAATTAATAACAAACCAAGTAGCTAAAAATGGAGGTGACCATCATGGACAGTACAGTATAGTGCATCGTTTCAGATAGGCATTTCACTTGAAATGGCCAACAAAATAGTCGGCCCCCACATTTTGTGTATATTGAACCACCGTTTCCTGTCCCTCTCTTTCTTTTTAATAGTCCTTGTAGCTTTCATCTTGAAGATCTCTATTACAGTGATTAAAGTGTAAAATCGATATTTCTAGTTAGAATAAAATGAATGGAATTGATCAATCGCGCCGATTTCACTGCATGAGGGAGGGTACAGTGCTGAAAAAGACTTTGTAGCGTGAACAACACATGGAGATTAATGCAGGATGATATTAGATCGTATAACGAATATCTTATTGCACGTTTATATCTTAGTTTAGCGAATCTATTCATTGTTACAAATTAATCTTATATCGTTCAATTCGCCCTCCACTGTATACGATGTTATCATAAGTAAATACCGTCAATTTTCAAGATTGGAACAGTATACTGCATTTCAAAAATCACCGTTTGCAAAACTGCTGGATCTTTTAATTATATTATATATATATAGAAAGGGAAGTTAATTATTTATTTTTAATACGAGTATAACCTAATCCATGACACTGAACCATTGAACTAGCCGATGACCTGCTCCGAGTGGAAGCAATAGGGTGATCGATCATTTCCTAACAGTTTCCAATTGCTAAATTGTTGGAGAGAAACATGTTGAATCCGCAATCTCTTTCTTGAATTATCTTCAAGAATTCTCTGTACTAATACAACGCTCGTATTGCATAATTATTGCACTGTAGATAGAACGAGAATTGAAATCTCCGTAAAATGGCATAGTATTATAAAATTGTACAACATCTTGCGCTTAAAATCAACAAGTATGCAACATCATTGCCTATGTCATTATTATGATTGTTAACGGGTTCCCTCGTAGCTATTGCCTATGCTAAAGTTACTTACGAACATACCAATAGCATCCATTAAGATCATGATATACGAGTAGATAAAATCAACTCGTGACAAAGTATCCCTGAGTGTGTGTAATATACAAGTTGTAAGCTTATACTGTACAATCCGTGCTGTTGTACATACTAGTCGTCAAAATAGAAAACGACTTTGTACTATCTAGAAAATGGCAATGACGCCTATATCATTTCTAAATTTATCCATCCTTGCTGGCTTGCTCACCATTTTGTAATTGTCATCGCAGTTATTATTAACATGACAACGACAATATTGACGCTGATGGATAATGCAAGTGCTGCGAGTTAATTTAGATGACTTCGCAATTTACTGTTATTACAATACAGTGTGTGCTTGACAATATGGTAGATCATGCCTACAATCACAGACCAATACTATTTCAGCTACTTTTAGCCATAATACTTTACTCTCATCTAATTATACAGTATTTAACTCAAGCTAAATATCACCTATTTTATTCTCTGTTAACTCGCTATCATATTACACCATCAACTTTCCATAATAGTTCATATGTACATCGTCGACGCCTTCCAATAACATCACTATTCGTCCAACCTAAGCCCACAGGTACTTTTCTGTCACAATATCTCTATCCTACCTCGGCAACCTAAGCCCACAGGTACTTTTCTTCTACAATATCTCTATCCTACCTCGGCATGATATAAAATAACTGCCCAATCATGTAATTCATCTATTCTAAAACGCCTTGAATAGCCATATTATTCTATCAGCAACTATTGTTCAATGTCTTTATATCAATATGAATGTCTAATGCATAATATATTGCCAATCCCTTCATCAAATACGATCATCTATTCAATTTAGAATAATAGACATCCCCATTGAGAATTGCCAATATCTAATTATTGGATGACTAAACACAACGTTCTATAATACAGTTCTAGCTAATTCAATGTAAAATAAGATATACGACTCATACTCTTATTATTTCTTAATATACAGTACAATTATCTATTCTACTCCATCATCTCGAGACTACTATATACTCTAACGTTCGTTGATATCACTACCAAAATTAGATTGAAAATTAAATTAACCAATTTCGTCTGGCTCAACTGATTTGCTTCCTTGAGCGTTCATAAACGTTGAAATTATGGGCTATCTCGGGATTTCCAATATTCTCTTACTTAGCTTCTCTTTTATGTTAATCTTTGCGTCGTTTAAAGTATGCCTAGAAATTGAGGTAAGGTAGCCATCGTCGTATTAATCCTTATACCCTACTTTTAATTCAATTATGAACGTTAGCACCATAACTTAGGCCTAGTATTTTTCCGAATTAAACCGATCTTCTACTGGTGTACAATCACTGTAATTTATATTCTTAATTAATCTTTGATAGTATGATGACTTACATTACTGTTATGAATATCGTAAGTCAACCTAAAATGATGTTAAGTAACGATCCAAATTTTCTCATTCGGCAAACATGTTGATAGTGCTTAGTTAAGTTCACAAGAAAATAACACAAAATAATATGCCTGTAACTATTCAATATAGTTTGTATTGATCCGAGTTTCAATTAATTCACGCCGTCTACTTAAAAACAAAAATAATCAGTTAAATGCCATTTCTAACAACGATAGTAGCCTCTCAAAATATTCCACTCTATTTCTATCACTAGATATCCATTGACGGTTTATCATATCAAAATACACCAAATAGATACTTCTATAAATTTAGGATAGTCAACGGTCATTAGTGATCATTCATTCTATTTCCTATCACTAATAGTTGTTGCTTATTTCTTAATGGTATCCTTGATTGCATACTCTTTTCTCAAATTAATGAATAAATTCTCGACTTCCGTCTTCTTTAATGTCATAACCACGGCTTGTTAAGCAATTTTTCTATTTGATAGCCCCAACGTTTCCCATTAATTTAAGAACCTGAAGCCATTTGTCAAATATCCACACCTAACTTAAGCAACTAGCACGAAAAGCAGCGATTCAATTTTATATCTTGTTCGAAATTTATCTAGACTTATAAATATTACTATTCCAACTTAATTTAAAGTTATTTTACTGATTTTATAGCTACATTAAACAGATATATTTCAAGAAAAAACTTTCAAACCTTTATTTTACCGTCAACGTTTTTCATTTTTCTTCATGCCCGCTACGTCGTTCGTAAACCCCCTGGGGAATTTACTATAGTCCAGTGGGGTATGGAAACAAACACCAACTACTTATACAAATAAAAGAGTGATTATAACGGATTGTTATAGCATAAGCTAACTAACATCACCGCTTCATGAAGTATAGTATCATACGATAGCGTAATTTTGTATCGAGGAGATCATCGATTCCTAATACTATAATTAACCATCAGAATTTAAGTCATCTAGTGATGACCCTATTTGTCAAGAAATTTAAGAACTAAAATGAAACCCTTACATATAAATTGACTATTAAGCCATAGTAATATTTAAAATACGTTAATATAAGAAGAATTTCAATTATTTGTTCTCATCGTCTTTAATAACATATAATTAATATATTAAAATTTAGCAAAGAGTAACAATAACTTACCGTCAAGCAGCTCATAAAGACGGCATCGAATTTAAAGGTAAGCTTATCGTTGTATACTTATTTATGAGTATATATTAGTATCCCGTCATCAGTTAATAATGATAATCCATTACATTAATTTCTATGATTTTATTAGCTATGGATATAGTTTGAAACTAATTATTAAATAAGCTCTATCTTATTCCCGAATTCAGTATACTAATCAAATTCGCATAACATGTTATGTTTATTTACTGTAATTTGCATTTTATAAATCGTCAATCTAACAATATTTGATTATTGATTGTTCCGACTAACTTTCTATTTTTTCAATCTATATCGGTATCCAATATAATTTTTATCTTAGCCCAAGGCTATAATAGGTAAGAGATGATAATTTTAGAAATAAATTAATATTGCAAATAAGCAACT
>NW_002060944.1:6991671-6994244 GCF_000150275.1 Trichoplax adhaerens | reverse complement strand
TAAATGAAAGAACAGTCAGCACGTAAATTAATGGACTTGGAATACGAAAATATTCCATTGTAAATTAGTATCTATTGGTTGATTCATCTTCTCAAGATGGATGGATAGGCAGTTTCAATACTTTCGAATATCGCTAGCGGTTCGTCGTGTCTGTTTAGCACTAGGGAAGATGGGGATAGAGGAGGTCATGGTTTTCTCCCTAGAATGGATGGAAATTTGGGCTTTCATCACCAGTAGCAATTGAAGATGGATAACAGTATATTGATGATGATGATAATAATAATATTATTAAATGATGACTTTTATTTTTTCCCCTAATCTATTTACATTAGATGATCGGAAAAGATAGAAGAAGGAGTTGAATACTTTGAATGCTACCTATTGCAGTCCTAGAATGATTGACGATCATCATAGTGTGGCTCACTAGGATTATTGACGACTATTTTAGGTCCACGTATTTTATCTTTTTCTAGCCAATTCTAAATATGATGTAGAAATTGTGTCGAATGGTCATTTATTGTCTATTTCTTCTCCAGTGCCACAGATATCGTTTTAAGTTGAGCATCGGTTATTTCTTCAGGTCTGCTTTTAGGAACATTGGATAGACATGGTGGCAATCAAGTTATGGACCTACTGTATCTAGGAATGATTAAATTGTATTCCTTTTATTGTCCTGTGCTTGGATACACGATGGATAACAAGGAGTTGGAAAAAAAAGTGCAATCATTTCTTGACATGATGATCATATGATGGATAAAGTGGAATTTTCTTCTACTCTTCTAACTCCATGTTGTCAACGATCGCTTGTCTCTATTTCTATGAGTAGCACAAGCAAAATAATACATCATAAAAAAAGATGAAGAAGAGATCGAATGTAATGGATAAGAGTCGACTATTGAATGCATCATCCTCCATTTTGTATCATGGACATCATTTTACATTATTTTTCGCCTTCAATCACTGGCTAAAAGAAGCAAGACAAGTCCAGTTGTAGCCATGTTCTAGCCATGACAACATAGGCAAGAGGGTTTTACGGTCGTTGCAAGAAAGTCAATTTTACAAACGAATATCTTGTCTCTATTGAATGATGATGACTATTGGATGAAAGGCAGAGAAAGTAAGCAATGCTACCATCAAATCGATGGGATTTTGCCTGTCGTACAACAACAATTTTAATTGATCTCTCTCTCTCTCCTCTCGTACAGTATCTACAGTAATTTGGCTTTTGCAGCATTTCCATCGCTTGTCGTCGACTCAACCCATGGGACAGATGTTGATTCTCTCTCTCTCTCTCTCTCTCTCTCTACCCTATAAATGACTTGTAAAGCTGAATGGAAACATCATCCAATGAAGGGGTTGATAAAGGGTAAGCATAACAAGAACATAAAATGATCCAATTGGCTAACATCTATCCTATACATGGCATCCATTGCCCCTCCATCAATTTACACACTGCATGCAGTGGATGAACTAAATGGTGTTGGACTTACTTTATCCGATGGAAGATCAGGATCGTTATTACATAAACGGCATAAGAAAGAATTTTCATCTTTACACAGTGTCATCCTGGTGGTGAGGAAATATTGCCCACCTACATTCAATTTGACCCAACTGGATAGATCTCGTCGATTGCCATCATGGCTATTTCTCGATGCCATCATCAACAACAAGTTGAAAAAGTTGGCGGATGCTGGCAGTCTTGTTGCCTACTGAGGCCTTCATTCAATGTCTGGATTTGATCAAGAAGGCGCTGCCTCCATCGCCTTGTTTGTTGTTCCTTTCGTTCTCATACGAATTCTACTTGTTGTTGAGTGGTAGATGGGTTAGGGTAGTTGGTGTTGGGTTATCGATTTATTTTTCAACTTGCCTATAGTAGAACATAGTAACCGGGATCATGACCGAGCGCCATCTAGCCAATCGTATTGTAAGAGTACTGTTTGAGTAGTCGTATTGAAGGCGCGTTCACAGCCAAAAATGTGCTTGCTCACACTTGACTGGTCATAGAGACTATACTACAAGTCATTATACATACACTATACTCTTGCCTATTTTCAGTACTGAAACTTTCCAATATGGAGAATCAACATCATGGACTTATGGAAGAAAATCTTTTGCCTCTTTTCTTCCATTAGTCCATGCATACAACATCGATAGGATGGATTAATCCATTCTAAAAGCAACCATGTAAGTAACAGTGCGATTTTAAAAGGGCAAAGACGAAAAAAATTTAATAGTGGGGTGGAAAAGTGAAGCATAATCATCAATAATATCATGGATGGAGGGAGCACTGGCTTAAAATGGTGCTAGCCGTTTTGGATTGCAATGAATATAAAACAGGTAGAACGAGGTAAGTAGGTAGAAGCGGAGAAGAAGCATGACTACATAAAAAATACATATAAATTCTATAACTCAAGCACAATCAACACTATCATTGTTTGGAGCTATGGGTTAAAATAGTCCAAGAAGGTCATGGTTTTGGATTGCAATGACCATAAAACAGGTAGAAGGGGAGAAGAAAGCAAGACTACGTAATAAACATATATGAATTATGCCTTCTATAACTTAAGCACAAT